>NC_141153.1:50269639-50494639 GCF_053477565.2 Lygodium microphyllum | reverse complement strand
ACCTTCCATGTGCACACATGTCTGTTGACCTTCCATGTGCATCATTGGTGGCACCTTGTAAGAGTAGGGCATTGAGCATATCTAACACCCCCCCCCCTCAATGTCCACCAGCTAATGACCTAACTCCTTAGCCCAATGACGAGTCTCTAAAGATGAAATTGAAGCAAATTCTTCGAGAATGCTTTGGATTCTTGGCAATGGCAATGCAACTATGATTGTCACACCTTAGCATAGTCGGGTTTTCATCTTGCACTCACATATGCCATAAGATCCTCTTTAACCATATTGCTTCACATGTAGCAAAACAGGCTACCTTGTAATCTACTTTGGTAGAAGACAATACCACTGTTGGATGCTTCTTACTAATCCTAGAAAATTCCTGAAAGGAAAGCAAAAAATACATAGAAACTAAGTTTTTGGAATCAATCTCTCATGCCCAATCTAAATCACAGTATCCCACAAGAGAAATACAGGAATTGTATGTGATGCCACAGTCAAGAGTTTTATTTAAATATCTAAGCGCTCGCATCCCAGCCTTCCAATGACTCTCGCATGGTTTGTTTGAGAACCTCCTCAAAATCCAACAATAAAACTAATATATGGTCTAGTGTTGCACAAGTATATCATCAAGGTGTTGACCAACCTCCTATACCTCCCAATGTCTGCTAGTGTTGATGTATCCTCAATGGATAACTTTGCATTGAACTCCATAGGTATAGCTATCTCCTTGCATTCAGTCATATCAAATGATTTCAAGATCTCCCATGCATACTTCTTTTGAGAGATGAAGATCTTTCTTGGCTAATGCAACAAACCCAAGTCTGTCATTTCAAACTCGGAGCTCAAAGCCTTTCGAGAATCTAAGGCAGATCTTTTCAAGTTTAAGCTTAAAAATAACGTATCTATCCACTGGTACCATGCTCTAGGGGTTTGTTTCAGCCCATACAATGCCTTCTTCAGCTTACACACTTTGTTCTCAGAATGGGGGCCCTCAAACCCTTGATAGCTAAACCACATACACCTCCTCCTTGAGGTCACCATTCAAGAACAATGATTTAACATCTATTTGGTAAACTAAACACTTATTGTGGGTGGCCACAGCAACAAGTACTATGTGAATAGTGGTCATTTTGGCCATTGGAGCAAATGAACCTTGAAAATCAAACCCTTTAACTTATGATAATCCCTGAGCAACCAATCTGGCTTTGTACTTTTCTAGGGTTCCATCAGCCTTGTACTTGACCTTCAAGACCCACTTCGTGCAAATAATATTTCTCTTTGATGGCTGATCCAGTAGCTCCCTTCTTCTAAGCCAGTTGGCTCCTTTACTTCTCTCATAATCTCAGCCCCATCATAGCCATATTGACTATGTGAGCAGAAGCCCTTCATTGCTCCTCTATTCTCTGACATCTCCTTGGTCCATTTGCCTTCTCCTCACCAGATATGGGCATATGATTATTTTGGTCATGGAGTTGCTTCATCCATCGTGACAATGGCTTTTCTGGTGTAGTGCGATGTTAGTTGGTAAACTTTCTCTTCATTATCCGAAGATGATTCTTTTTGCTCCTTAAGGATAGGGGTAGCTCCTAGGACATGTTCATAGTGAACCACTTCTTCACTTGATGATAAAGTGGAAGAACTTGCCTTCTTCTCCTCCATTGTATGCGGTAGCTCCTTGAACAGCACATCATAGCTTGCTATAATCTTCTTTGTCTCTTGATCATACAATTTGTGAGCCTTTTTCTCATCACTATAATCCAAGATACATTTTCTGCTTTTTGGTTTTAACTTTTTTCCTTTCTCATTAGGAACATATGCAAAATATTCACATCCAAAAGTTTTGAGATATGAGATAGATGGTTTCTTCTAATGTAAGTCTAATGAGGTGTTTTTCCCTTGAGAGCCTTTATGTAGCTCCAATTGAGAATATAGACTACAATATTTACAAATTTTGATAAGAAACTAAATGAGACCGCCACTAAGCCTAGGGCAATGCAAGATTAGTGCAATGCTATGGAGGATCAAAATACACAAGGAAATCCATAATGGAGAGACAACGATGTAGGCAACACTCAACAATATATTCCAATGCTTAATGATCATACAATGGCAGGTCTCTTATATAGAGAACCTCAAGACAATAGCCTGCTATGTGGCATCCTCTGATCCACATTCAACTTGTGGTGACCCTTGTCCCACATCTATCCATGAAGTCCACATCCTCCTATGTGGCTACCATAAATCACACAATGATACCCCTCTAGGGTACCAATAACAATATTCCAATAATTGGACATTGCACATTTCAACACCCCTCCTCAATGTACAATCAGTGTGACCATCTCACCTCTCACCTCCAATGATTTGGCATTGCAAACTCACTCTCTCAACACTCCCCCTCAATGACAAATTGGAGTGTTCAACAAATGTGTGTGCATGTGTCTAGCAACCTAGACACCTCAAGTCCATTTCGAGCACCATGCTGCTCGGGCGGAACCACCCAAGTGCTTTTTAGACACCCCATGTGTCAGGGAGAAGGAACCAACCCAAGTAGTGCATCATCAACGTACACTACTCCTGCACACCACAATCAAATATCCTTTTTGAGCACCCGTGGGCTCGGGCAGAGGACCCTCATAAACACGGGTGAGAGAATTACATCCATTTTATGTCCATGCAAGGGCAAGGCACCCGCAAATAAAGGTGTCATAAAAATACATCCATAGGTATAGATTGTGAATGAGCACATCATTGTTCACAATCTTTCAATACATGTGTCACTAGATTTGACACAAAAATATCTATGCCATATATGCCATTGACTAAATATGTGGCTCTTGCCACAACCAAGATTGACATATATTTTGATTCCCAAAGATATTCCATATGGAGATTCATCTTAGGGAGTGGTATGGAAAGGATAAGAGGCTAAGGGGCTAAGGCTTGTTTCAAACCACACAAGATAAGATCATTTACACCATACAAATATTTTAGGGTTTTCAACCCCAAATCAAACATTTTGAGGCAGCCATCTCTTTCTCTCGGCCGTCATCCTCACGAGCCTCTTCAACTTCTTCCTTCCGCTATTATGCTCCTCTTCAACGACTTTCTTCTGTGATTTTCTTATGCTTTCTCATAGCTGACACTTCTCGTCGGATCCATTTGCACCAAAAGTGGCATCTGAGCCCTTTGGCTTTACCTGTATATCTCTCTTCCACTTGCAGCATTATCAGGCGAGGCATGTGACTCTGCTTCCTTCTTTGAAGTGGGCTCCTTTCGTCCTTTTGAAGGAGACTTCGTCCTCAAGTTTGGAGCTATTTAAGAACAACAAACGGCAATGTTGCAAAAGCTTATGCAGAAATCGAGATGAAGATGGCACTGGGATGGAGCATTCAGCAGCGGTACAGAACTCTAAAGCGGCAAGGCTTAGGTGGGCTCACTCGTATCTGCATGAGAGCAACTCGATGATCAGTGAGAAACTTTACAGCCAAGGTCATGATCATGGATGTAGTTTCGTAGCCAGCCATGAGCAAAGAAATTATCAAGTCGATGTTATGTTGATTTGCCATGTTCTGTCTTAGAAGTGCCGCCAAGAGATCCTGATCTTCATGAGTGACTTCTTTTCTCCGTTCATCCACTACGTTCTTCAAAATTTTTGCAATTTCTGCGCAGCTTGCTGTTGTCAAAAAACTCTTCCACGAGCTGAAACAGATCACGCTTATTCCAAACATCTTCCTTATAAGCAAGGATAACAATGGCAACCTCGTGATCCATTTTGAGAAGGGCAGTGCCGGCTCCTTCTTCAGTATCCCTTTCACTGCAATCATTTTCAGCAGCTCCCTGTCATGAGTGTCATTGCATCAGCAACCATCTTGTAACTCCTTTGCTGACCTTCTTGAACAGCAACTTAGCAAGGGCAGCGTCAACAACAATCTTTGCAGCATCTCTTCTTTGCAACAACTCTCTCCTTTCTTCACGGCAGCTTCTTTCTTGACTTCTCAATAGCAACATCCTCCTGCTTCTTCCATGAGCAGGGAGTCTTCTTCTCTTGGCAGCAGCAGCTTCCATAGGGAGCAACTTCCTTTGTTGCAGCAACCTGCACAGTTCTTCTTTTATCATAGTAGAAAACTTCAACTCAGGACTACTACTTTCGTGGGCTACTTCAAATACAGCAAAGGCATAATCTCACACAAACTCTCCCTAATGATAGAGTGTTGCCATTTTTTTTTTCTCTATACAAAAGACATGAAAGAAAACACACTAATCTACCTAAGCTTAGCGGATGACCAGCTCTGATACCATGATAAGAAACTAAATGAGACCGCCACTAAGCCTAGGGCAATGCAAGATTAGTGCAATGCTATGGAGGATCAAAATACACAAGGAAATCCATAATGGAGAGACAACGATGTAGGCAACACTCAACAATATATTCCAATGCTTAATGATCATACAATGGCAGGTCTCTTATATAGAGAACCTCAAGACAATAGCCTGCTATGTGGCATCCTCTGATCCACATTCAACTTGTGGTGACCCTTGTCCCACATCTATCCATGAAGTCCACATCCTCCTATGTGGCTACCATAAATCACACAATGATACCCCTCTAGGGTACCAATAACAATATTCCAATAATTGGACATTGCACATTTCAACAAATTTGGGCCAGAAATGGTTTGGTAATTCTTTGTCTTTTAGCATGTATCTTGCCATCCCCACAATGGTGTAACTCTTGTATTCCACAACACCATTCTATTGAGATGTATGAGGCATCATGAATTGGCACTTGATCCCTTTGCTCTTGTAAAGTCTTCAAACTCCTTTGAGTTGAACTCACCACCACCATCTATTCTAAATTTTTTCACACTTTTCCCTATTTCATTCTCAACAAGTTTTAGCCATTCAGCTCACATGCTTGTATGCCCCAGGGTCATCCTTAGTGGTAGAATTTTACATAAAATGGGTTTATCCAAAGGAGGGAGAGACGGAAGAGAACACAGGCACAACGAATTTCGGCTTATATACAACCTTCTTCTTAGCTCCCTTTGCATTATTCGGCTAAATTGGCTTATTTGAGTGTGCTACATCCTTCCACCTTTCGTCCATATCATATATATATCTCATTTCTTTGTAATAGCATTTTACCTTAATTTGAGATAAACGCACTTAGCAAAGCCTC
Organism: Lygodium microphyllum; assembly: GCF_053477565.2. Classification (NCBI taxonomy): domain Eukaryota; kingdom Viridiplantae; phylum Streptophyta; class Polypodiopsida; order Schizaeales; family Lygodiaceae; genus Lygodium; species Lygodium microphyllum. The sequence continues at coordinate 50,489,457 of NC_141153.1, read as the reverse complement.
TCTTATGCATTAGCTTCAAATTGGGACCTTAAATTTTTTTGAAGACCACATGGTAGTATTTATGCTTGTCATGCCAAATCTCCTTCCTTTGTTCATGATGGCCATTACGGATAAGCGGAGATGATTTCTGATGAGGAACATGAAGCTTGAATCAAGCCTCTCGATGGCACCAGCACTACTAAAATTGCTAGCAACTCTTGATGTTGAGGGAGAGAATTTTCAAGGCAATTCTGTAGCCTTGCATTCTTGTATTAATTAGATCGTGGAATATGAAAAGGGGGGGATACCTCTATAGAGGAAGAGTACCTACAAATTCAACAGAGACTTGGTATTGATAACATGGGGTATGAAGAGAAACTAAAGTCTCCATTAGAGAAGAAACCAAAAAGTTCAATAAATCTATATAATGATAGTCGACTTGAAGAAGATGAAAACCCTAAGGTATGAAAGATAATTCTAAGATATCCATTGTGATTTAAAATAGAGTATATTATGCATTATACACAAATATTATTGGATATTTATCTAATAACATCTTATACTATTGTGGTTTATTGTGTAAATAGAAATTGAAGATGCAAATAACTTTCTTAGAAGAGCCAAGGGCTCAAGGCCATTGAAGCTTGGCAAAAGTAAAGGCCTTGGTCATTATGTTGGAAGCTTAAATAATCAAACACTTGCAATTTATCATAGTAGGTTGTCAAGCTCTCCAACCTTACCAATAATGAATTTGAAAGCTATCTCCAAGGTGATTGGATCCCACGCTTTCAATAGAGGTTCAGAAAAGATAATTTTGGTGGAGAAGGAAGAAGATGTAAGAGTTTTTGGCTTCATGCCTTGATACAGTGGATCTAGAGTAGGATATTTTGGAGTTCTTGCCTCTTATTTACTCTCCCATGTAGGAGATGCCAAGAATTTGAAGCTCCTTCCAGGCTATAGGAAATAAGAGTTCGTGAAATGTAGAGGTCTCATCGAGTGGGATGAAACAAAAGATTCCCTTAGAGGACCTAGTGAATTCCCTGAAACTAAAGACTCTTCTGCAACATAGTCAAATCGAGTGGGATGAAACAAAAGATTCCCTTAGAGGACCTAGTGAATTCCCTGAAACTAAAGACTCTTCTACAACATAGTCAAAATAAAAGATATTAAGTATAAGGCCTATATCTTGTAGTGGCACTTAAGAGTGGCACCTCAAAGTGCGAGTGGCTACACGCAGATGAGTGGCGTAGACTTAGGGAGGAGGCTACAGATTCTCCAAGATGTTGGAGATAGCAACGCAAGGCAGCGAGGGCACGACTGGAGGTTGGGGTGGTCCACCATCTTGAGAGTGATGGCCACATGACTTATATGAAGGACTTTGTATGGCATAAATAATTCCAAGTTTTATTTTTCAATTTATGATTTTCTTCAATCAAATAGTTTTAGATTAGTCTTTCATTCCTCTATGTATCAAAATATCCCTTAAACCCTCTACCCTTTATCTATGAAGGCAATTTTTTAACAATGAAGAAAAGTATTTTTCATATTCCTTAATCAACTAAACTTAATGAAGAGAGAACTTACGATTGATTGACTAGCAACGGGGTATTATCCATGCTTGCAACTCCAATACTTTGAGCTCTAAGAGCTTCACTTCTTTAAGGCCATCATGGATGGAGAGCTCCTTATGTATGATGCTCCTGACTTTGGCTTCACAAGTGATGAGAGAGACTTTGCAAGAGGTGAAGATTATTCATGAAAGGATGGGTCTTCGAGATGATAGAATCATCAAAAAGGTAGTCTTTGAGATGTTGGTTTAAGTAGATAGTCTATTTTTCTTTCCTCTCTTCCCCTCTACCTCTTTCTCTTCCTCTCTATCTCTGACGCTTTGCTCCTCTCTCTATCATCTTCTTATTTTTCTCTCTTTCTCTCTCCCTCTCTCTTCTATCTTCTTCTCTTCCTATACCTCTTCTCTCTCTCTTTTATCTTCTTCTCCTTCTCTACTATTTCCCTCTTTTATCTTCTCCAATTCCTCTACGTCTATTCTCCTCTAGCTTCTTGTCTTGTTCTCTTCTCCCCTATCTCCTTCTTCTCTTCTTCTCCCTATTATCTCCTATACTCTCTCTCTCTCTCTCTCTCTCTCTCTCTCTCTCTCTCTCTCTCTCTCTCTCTCTCTCTCTCTCTCTCTCTCTCTCTCTCTCTCTCTCTCTCTCTCTCTCTCTCTCTCTCTCTCTCTCTCTCTCTCTCTCTCTCTCTCTCTCTCTCTCTCTCTCTCTCAATGTGGTCTAATGGCCAAAAAGACTAGTATTATGGTCCTAGGCAAAGGCTTTTACAGCCTTAGGTCAATAGCCTCTCCTTCTCTCACATTTATCAGAATTATCACTTATGTCCTCTCTTGCTCTTTGTTTTTTTTAAGGGCTACCTTTGATTAGCCATCTATACAGTGGTGGGGGAAAAGAGCATCATGCTATCAGAATAATAAGGTGACATTGGTTTCAAGGTTGCTAGTGGTATGGCTGATGAGGAGGGTGGTGCTCAAGACGATGGGACACAATGCATGTAAGTTTTAAACCTTTAACAAAATTAAATTATTTTTAGATTTTAAATATTTATCTTATCCCCATTTCACAAAAAATATGGGGGGTTTACTCAAAACCATTACAAGATGAAGGATCCATATATAATCATACCTGGATATACAGAGGGAGGCGATGAGGGCATGAATGGATATAGAAGCCATGCACCATCTTGGTAGTGGTAGCCATCAAACCTAGTTGGAGGATTTTTTAGTTTTTATATTTATTTATTGAGAATTTATTGTTTTCTATGTAGCTAACATAATCCTAACAATGCTAGTTTATATTCTTTGGTGCATTACTCCATGACAAATTGGGATCCCGCTAGGCTTGAAACAAGAAATGTAGAAAAGCATTGTCTGAATGCCCTCACCAACCATCTCTATGCACAATGGGATGATATATAATGTATCTCTTGATAATGTAGCAAATTTATCGTACTCATTATATCTCATGGATTAATATTAAGTTATGTTGCAAAACACTTTTAAGGATCTCCTACATCAAGATGAGCTCTTAAATGGCAAGCATCCATAACAGATCTTGTAGAGTATTGGAATTCAGCTACTTGAAGAATCTCTGTATTTTTTTCCTTATGCTCTCTCTTATATTTTCCACAATGTAAGGCCATATGGGGGCCTCATGGCCCATGACTTTTTTCTTTTTTGTATTATCATTGCTCATGCCGATGATGATTATATTCACTATATACATCTTACTTTGAGCAAGATTAATAGTCTTTATGCCTGATTTTAGTTACCTGATCTATATCATACTTGTACATTTTATGGTGTTAAATTGATCATTCTTATTAGAGTATCTAAAATCTGTCAAATATTGTGTATTCTTTAAACTTAGTGGTAAACCAATGTGGCATGATGTGGCTTTTAGCCCAATGTGGCTAGAAGGATAATAGGGCTACATAAGATCTGGTTCTTAGTCTAATGTGGCATGATGTGGTTTTTAGCCCACAATTCTTTTCCCCTATAGTAGGGTAGCAAAGCCTTGCCACCATTTTTTTTTCCTATAGCCCATCGCTATTAGTATCACTATTTTTATTGAAACTGTTGATATTAACATCCCCATATAGTGATGCTAACATGAAAATAGCCATTAGTGCAATGATTTTATGAAGATGCTTATAGTAGTGATGATAAGGGGAATCGTTTCATAGACTGTTAATGTTGCTGAAAAATATTGCTACATGCCCAATGTGTTGTAGTGTAATCTTGTCAACAGAGTCTGATACCTAAGCTACTTACGTTTCCTAATATTGGACTTGTTAAGCTAATCTTAATCCTAATCTTAGTTTCAATTAATAACTTTTAAAGAAGATTTTCCAATAAAAAATAAGAACTTTTAAAATAATTTTGAATCTTTTTCCTAATCTTAATCCTATTTAGAGAACTTTTGAAAATAATTAATGCTAAACTTTTCATTAATATGTTGATTTTTGTAGTATTTAAAAGTAAATCACATATATTAAGAACAAAAGTCACATGGCATGTCTCACCTTGTCGGCTCAATGAAGGTGGTGACATTGAAGATATGTCCCTTTCATCTCTTCACACACCAAGTCTCTCTCCTCTAGTATGTGACCTACAAGAAAGTTTATGAATTAGCCTAAATTGTACATTTCTCTCTCTTAATCTCTCATTCCTATCCCCTCTCTCTCAATATCACTTTATCTTACTCTCACTCACACTCAAAATTGTTACCTCTCTCAATGTGTCTCTCATCCCAAGCCTCTTGCTAGCTCCCCTCCCTTCTTTTTTCTCCCTCCTTCTTTCTCCCTCTTCTTCTCTCCTAGATTTTACACTAAAGCCAAGCCAGAAATGGTAAGGAAAGAAAACATTAAAGAAAACAAAGCAAGCATGAAGCTTGTCCTCTTATTTCTCTCTTATTCTCTCCTCTTTGTTCTCTCTTACATCCTATTTACATTAATATCAAGCCAAGAGTGGTATAGAAAAAATTATATTGAAAATTGTATGCATCTTTAGTGAATCGTAAATGTGACTTTAACCATGTTTTTAAATGCTATTCAACTTTTCAATTTTCACAATAATTTACATGACTTATTAAATATGTATTGAATTTAACTTCCACATTCTAATGACCTTAGCCTTAGAAATAAAAGATTTAAAAACCTTTTTCAATTAGCATAATCTTGCACTATTGTCATCATAAATGTCAGCTGTAGCAATGTCATCCCCCCCCCCCCCCCAAAAAAAAAATCTGATCATCTCCTGCATGTTGATAAACATGGGATCTAGAGCATGGCAAAAGCTATGGAGGATGGAAGATGAATGTACAACTCAAGATGACATAGACTTAAATAGACTAATTATTACACAAGTGAATTAGGTTCCAAGATAGATTAGCTTGGACTCATAAACACATTCTTGTGTAAGATGGACAATGACATTGACACTAACTCAAACTAATAGTTCCATTACGTTGTTATGAGTGTCAAACAAGTACATGCCTTTATAGCTTTTTGGATAGTACCATTCTCCTCACTGTGCATATGGGATTCTGAACATCTCTTCCTAGATCATACATCATTTGTCTATCTTCCATACCAAGCCACTTATGGGCTAGCCTCTTTTGGGCATACATCCACTCTCTATGAGCATACATTTAGCCTTTGTGGGCATACATCATTTGATTTCTCAACACTGCAAAGATTGTTCTCATTTACATCACTTTAATTAGAAAAATTGGTTATAAAATATCCTTTTTTCTTGGAAATTATCTAGCAAGATTACTTGATGAGTGTTTCATTTGTGTGGGTAGAAATATAAACCTTGATGAAGTTGGTACAAAACAATAAAGGGAAACCTTGGATGCTTAAGTTAGAAGCATTGTCTTGTTACCTAGATTTTAGAAATGAGATATCTTAGTGAAAGGAATCTCATTGGTAAATTTCAAGACCCAAGAATAAAAATCATGACTACAAATTAGGCAGAACCTATGCTTGTTAGCTCAAGGCTTAGATGAGCACTCATGCATAAGCAATAGTTTTATTATGCCACTTGACACATTGAAAGGAATGCTTGCACTATTTGTGCCACTTGACACATTGAAATGAATGCTTGCACTATTTGTGGATTCTAAAACTAATATATTAAAATATATTAAATTCTTGGATGCACATACTAGACCTCCCCCAAGGTAAGTTGCACTAGTTCTTCACCAAGGGAGTTGGATTTACAACTTAAGATTTCTAGGAAAGGTATCGAACATGAAAGGTTTTTTTATAAAGACTTGTCATATGCTAGGAGGTGCCAAGGAGCTAGAGGGATCACTCAGCTATAATCTCTTGGGAATGCTAAGACTAGCTTATCTCCAATAAGCCTAGGTGGATCTCCCAAAAGGCACAAATGTTAGAGAACTAAGAGCGAAGTTGGTGTGTTTATTGTGGCCTTTAGGTAGAGTCTAGATATGGATGGGAATAGTTATTAGAATAACAATAATAGTGCTCACAAGAGGTGAAGGTCTTCATGAAAGGATGGGCCTTTGAGATGATGGAATCATTGAAAAGATAGTCTTTGAGATGTTAGTTCAAGTGGATAGCCTATTTCTCTTCCTCTCTATCTCTTCCTCTTCCCTCCTCTCTCTATCCTCTTCTAATTTCCTCTCTCTCTCTCTCTCTCTTCTAAATTCTTCTCTTCCCCTAGTAAATATAGTTGCAAACATTTTGGGTAAGTTGCATGTTTCTCCTAAGGAGATTCCCTAATATTTCCTGAAAACTTATATGATATCGATGAGTTTTGAAAAATAGCAAAAAATCAATATACCTAGTTGTCAATCAAATATAAGAATTTTTTGAGTCGTAGTGTATTTCTTAATTATAGAAGGTATTAAATTTTTCAATATGCATACTTGATTTAATGCTTCTAAAACCATGTGTTCTAAAAAATCATTGTGTGCAACTTGCTTATTAATAACCATCAATAATTTTGGTGTGAACTATAAATTCCTTTTATATTGTCATGTCATTACTCTTATTGTGTAAATTGTCCTCATAAATGCATTAAAAATGCTTGAAAATCCCTTTCTCATGAGTTCACAGTTATGTGAATATCAAGAAGTTATGCCAAATTTATTCTTATAGAACTTAACAATACAATCTCATTATAAAGAAATATAAAAGGTAGGTTAAGTTTACTCAATTCTATAATAATATGATAACATTGATGCTACGATAGTATGAACTCTAAGTAACATATTGGATCAAAGATATATACATATACATACATGCATCCTTAGACACATGTATGTGTGTGTGCACACACACACATGCACTCATACACATATACACACATGTATGTATGTATGTATGAAAGTTGGTTATTAACTCAGATTTAGGGAATTTAGATTTAAAATGTCAAAGTGATTTTATGAGAAACATATGAAATTTCTTCATGGTATACTTGGACTATTGGTGTGAAATCAGGTTCTATAGATTCTTATCCCCTTTTGAAGTTAACAAAAATGATTGTCTATATGTCTTGTGTAGTGCTTCACTTATTATTGTTAATTGTTGATTTTCTAGGACTATGTAAATTGTTAATTATTAGGAAAATAATTATCTTCTATATGTGTTGCCTAGTGCTTCAAAGGGTACATTCACATGGTTAATTGTTAAGGATGTGCAAATGAAATTACATCTTAGGGCTAACAAAATTTGTTACATAAGTACAATATTAAAATGTTGTTTTCGTTGCTCTCATTAGATCTCAACAAAAAACATAGATCAAACTATTGCATTTAGCCAATACATTCCATTCAATTAGGATGGAAAAATTACAAGGCACCTTTTATCCCCTTTTAGTATAGTCACTTACTTAGAACTCATAACAAATGACCTTACGTTTTATATACACTTAAATTCCCTATGCACCTACTTCTTGAAGGGGTATCTATGGAGCAGGGCCTCCCTAATCAAAGCCCTCAAGCCACCATGCAACCTAGCCCCTACTCATCAACATGATGATTCTTAGTGTGCTCTCTTTATAATTCAAAAAGAAAGGAGAAAATAAGAGAGAAAAGCAAAGAAAAGAAAAGAGAAGAAAAAGGATAAGGATAAGAAGAAAACAAGTGGAAAGAAAAGAAGCACAACAATGAAATCATCCCATCTATACTCTACGAGTATCACAAGCACTGCACCAAGAGGCTACCCTAGCCCCTTCCCCCATGTCACATACTTAGGGTGCATCAAGGGCATGGCACATGTAGGGATTTCCCACTCTCCTAAGATTAAGATGTCTCCCTAATTCAAACTCACAACACCTCCACTTATACACGAAATGGGTCCTCAAGTGTGGGACAACACTAGGGACTTCAACCCAACTCCCAGTTCCATTTGTTAGAATATCAAGCTCCCGTTACTCTTCAATTAGTTTATCTTTATGTGTGTGACCGACATTAGCTAGATATAGTTGTACACGTGTGTGACATTCAATAAGTCCGTGTAGTTAGTGACTTAACCACAATTAGTCTTGGTTAGTCATACTTATGTGTGTAAGTCTCTTTCAATGAGAATGATGGAAGAATAATGAAAGAAGAACAACAATGAGCTGAGGCTCATCTTCTCCTCCACTCTGTCTCTCTCCCTCTCTTCCAACATGGTATCAGCGCTTAAACGCCTGAATCCTGAAGGATTGGCAGTTGCCATTTGACATCAAGACATCAAATCTGAAGAAAATGTCATCAAAGGAGAGTGTTCCTGTAGCCTGTGCATGTAGCCCATTTTTTTGCAAAAGCTATATCTTGCTACATAAATGGTTTTTGGAGAAACGACTTGTTAATCCTGACCTTTTTGACATGGTCTACAACTTTGCAAAAGAAACTTTTTTCAAATTCCTCACAGATTTTGAGATATTCAGCACAGACATGTGTAGACTAGTTGTTTACTACAGTAAACAGCAGGTGGTTCCAAGGCACTGGTGGACCCTCTGGAAGGCATATGAAGTCCTAAAAGCATCATTGCTTAACTGAGAGCTCATCTAGGATCTTGAAGAATTGATTACAAATCTGAAAATAAAAATGGTCTATTATATACAAACAACCTACAGCATGTATGCACCTCTGACATGAGCTTGGAGCTCTCAAACTTGTTTAGGAGTACCATTAAAGCATAGGTATATATGCTGAGAAGTCATATGGACTTGATGTCATGCATTGGAGCTGGGATTTTATGCTAAAAAATATTCAGATTTGGAATTTTTTAATGGTTGGAAACTGTCACTGAATGTAGGCAACAAGCATTGTCTCTTACTAAAGCATTACATGCCATTTTGGAGCTCTTGTCATTTGTATGACCTGAGATATATATGTTGAATGCTTGGAAGACTGAAGAGAGCATTGGATGCAACTAAGGATTGAAGTCTGGAGATGAAACAAATGCCTTGACATCTACTTGGCTGGTCATTTACTGTAAATGCAGTGTATGACATTACCTCTCTACACTCCTAAAGAAAATAACATCATTTATCACTCAAGATCTCAAAGGAGTTGATTTTTTGAATGTCAAGAAGGTGCCTGAATGTCGGGTTGTAGGTTTTTGACTACATATTGTATTCACTGCGATAAGAGTACATGAGATAGAGATACAGTGCTTGCAAAGTCTATGTATTGACTAAAACACTACGGGTTATCCTACATGCTTATGGATGTTTCTAAGGTTGTAAAGGGCTGAAATACCCTATTTCTTTGGTGTAGAAAATTAATGCAGGAAACTGTCCTGAACTGTAGAAAACTGTCTTGATCTGCAAGAAATTGTCCTGAATTGCAAGAAATTGTCTTGATTTGCAGAAAACTATCTTGAATTGCAAGAAATTGTCCTGAATTGTAGGAAACTATCCTGATCAGCAAGAAACTATCCTAAATTGCAAGAAACTATCCTGATATGCAGGAAACTATCCTGAATTGCAGGAAATTGTTTTGAATAACAGAAAATTGGTCCTGACTTGTAGGAAAAGGAGTCAGATACTTACATGTTGTATATATCACTGAATACCAAAATTGCAACTATGGCAAATGCTCAAGGCACTGACAATATTACTCAAATTGTGGGAGAAAAGGTGGACAACAAAAATTTTACTTTATGGACATTCTGTATGAAGAATTTTTTGGTTGGCAGAGGTTATTGGGACTTATGTACAGGAGATGAGGCTGAACCTAAAATGCTTGAAAGGAATCCGACAAATGATTAAAAAAAGGGCTCATAAGATATGGACTAAGAGAGCATGCAAGGTGTTACATTGGTTTTCCTTATATATATATCAGATGCTATGGTTATACAGATTACTAGATGCAGTTCCCCAAAGGATGCATGGAACATACTCATGAAGAATTATGAAAATGTAACACATGCAAGAAAGATTCAACTGAAGCAATCATTCAATAATATATCTAGGAATGGCTGAAGGATTCAGGCCTACACTACAGAGATCAAGAACATAGCAGATCAGCTTGCCACCATTGAATCTTCAGTGTCTGAGGATGATATGATTGCAGTGACATTGAATGGACTTGGCAAAGAGTATAAAGCATTTGATATGTCTATTTCTGTGAGAGTTGAATCCCTTGATTGGGATGAGTTGATTGCTTTGCTGCTGCATGAGGAAGTTAAGCTTGGGCTGAATATAGGTTCTAGTACATCTCAAAGTAGAGACACTGTTCTTTACTCTAGCTAGCATGGTAGAGGCGGCAGAGGCCGTGGCTCTTTTTGAGGTGGAGGAGACACTCAAAACATGTATGGACAGCAACATCATAATGCTTAGCATGGCACAAATACACAGGGCCAGCATGGATCTGGTGGTTTTCGAGGCAGGGGGAATTCCCTAGAGGCAAAGAATGATCCTAGCAGTCAAATGATTAGTCCAACAGGGACAAGGACTGTCATTATTGCAGTAGATATGGGCATATAGCCAAAGATTGTTAGCTAACATGAAAGCCAAGGGTAGACATCATGAAAATTATGCTTCATCTAGCGGAGTTCCTGATGATCAGGATGACAGGTTATTTGCCATGTAGAATGTGTCTAAGGATGCATCTAGGCAGAACAAAGATGAGAGATGGTACATTGATTCAGGGGCTTCAAATCATATGACACCCCATGGAGAATGGTTTGATGAGATTGTTGCAGGTTCACATGGTTATGTGTGCACTGGAGATGACACCCAACATGAACACAATATTGGTGAGTTTGGGAATCTCCCGATTCCCATTTTTTGAATACTAAAAAGGTGGTACTTGGATAACATGCCCATAAGTTTCTCAAAACCATATGATGTGACCTATCATTGGAAAGCGCTTGAAAAATGAAATTTATTGAGCTATAGAGCGCTCAATTTGGAGTTATAATGTTCAAGTTATGATAAATCCAAAGATTTGACCAGGTGTCCCAAACTTATGGGAGATTCCCATATTCCCCAATATGGTGTTCATGACATTCAGCACACAGGAATTGTTCCGTTGATGATGCCTTTTTTTTTTTATTGATGATTTCAGTAGGTACACCTGGCTTTACATACTGAAACATAAGGATGATGTGTTTGATGCATTCAAGGACTTCAAGAAGCATGCTGAAAATGAGTTGACCTATAAAATTTCATGTCTTAGATCACATGGAGGTGGAGAATATGTCTCTAATTACTTTGACAGGTACCTTGCTAAATATGGGATAAAAAGACAGTTAACTTGCAACTACACACCACAGCAAAATGGTGTAGCAAAAAGGAAAAATAGGGTACCGATGGAATCGGCAAGAGATATGCTGAATGAGAAGAGTTTGCCAAATGGTTATTGGGCTGAAGCAGTAGTGACTGTTGTCTATGTGCTGAATAGAACCCCTACAGCAAGGATTCATGATGTAACTCCATATGAGAGGTTGTATGGTCATAAGCCTGATATTTCACACTTGAAGGTATTTGGAAGCATAGCATATGTGCATGTTCCTGATGAAAAGAGAAAGAAATTGGATCCTAAAGCTGTCAAGAGTGTAGTCATTGGTTATGCACAAGACCCGAAAGCTTACAAGTGTTATGTACCATCTACACATGAGACATTGATTAGCAGAGATGTTGTTTTTTATGAGTTGGCATTGTGGTATGGTAATCTTGTTGCAGTGGCTACTATTGATGGATCAGCCAACACTAGTAATGCTAAAAATACACCTACAGTGAGTACATCTATGAGTGTTCCTACAGGTGATGGGCCACCTACAATAAGTCCTTGGTCAGGATGCTTATAGAGTCGTACTCCTACATCCACTGACACGGATATGTCAGTGAGGGGAAGATTGGATAAGGGAAAAGAAAAGATGTTTGAGGATGTGACAAGTCCACTTACATCAGGATATGAGTCATCCAACAGTGACAATTTGGATAGTGAGTTGGGCATTCCATCTATTATGACACCTGGAGCAACACAATCATAGCTTAGAGTGAGCCACACTTACAGAGATCTGAGAGAGTCAGAAAACCAATTAACAAGTTTACAAACATTGGTTATTCAGCCCACCATTATGCATATATGGCTTGTGTGACAGGTTACAAAGAACCTACAAAGTTTGATGATGCAGTTATAGATGATAACTGGTGTGCTACCATGGATGAGGAGTATGCAAGCCTGGCTGAAAATGAGACATTGGAATTGGTTGAATTGCCTAAAGGCAAAGTCTCCATTGGCTGAAATGGTATACAAGGTTAACTGCAAGTCAAATGGTTTTTTAGAATGCTATAAGGCCAGGCTGGTTGCAAAAGGATATGCACAACACTATAGCCTTGACTATGAGGAGACTTTCAATCCGGTGGCTACAATGGCAACAGCTAGAACTGTCATTGCTTTGACAGCATGCAAAGGCTGAAAATTATGGCAAATGGACATCAAGAATGCTTTCTTGAACAATGATTTGGTTGAGGAAGTATATATGGAGCAGCCTGAAGGCTATGTTCACTCGGACTTTCCTACACATGTATGTAAGTTAAAAAAGGCCTTATATGGAATGAAACAGGCACCTAGAGCATGGAATGCTCGGATCAACAGTTATTTATAGCTACGTGGATGTAGATTGGGTGATGCAGATCACTGTCTGTTCATGAAGAAGACAGATCATGGATGTGTTTCTAGTGGTTTATGTAGATGATCTTATCATCACTAGAGATTATGAAGAGGGCATTGCTGAAATTAAATCATGTTTACATGCTAAATTCAAAGTCAAAAACCTTGGTGAGCTGAAGTATTTTCTTGGAATTGAGGTAGTATCTATGCCTCAAGGTATATGGCTGCTACAGAAGCACTATACTCATGACATGTTATAGAAATATGGTATGGCTGAATGCAAGCCTATGGAGACACCTCTTGATCATGTTGGAAATGACATAGAGAATGTGACCATGTATCGACAGATGGTGGGTAGCTTGATATGCTTGACTATTACCCAACCATCCTGACATATGTTATGCAGTGGGGATGATTAGTCAGTTCATGCAAAAGCCTTGCAAACCACATTTAGATGCAATCATGAGGATCATGAGATATGTAAAGGGTACTACAGATTATGGGTTGTTTTATGCATATCGAAAATCCCTTACTTGTTGATTGGGCTAATTGTCCCTACAACAGGAGGTCAACTAGTGTTTATGCATTTGGATTGGGCAGCACCATGATCAGTTGGTAGAGTAAGAAACAACCTACTGTTGCATTGTCCAGTACTACAGAAGTTGAGTACAGAGGAGCTGCCTTAGTGGCTTGCGAAGCAGTTTGGTTGATGAAACTGTTGAAAGACTTGGGAATACAACTAGAAAGTAGAGTGAGATTGCATTGTGATAACCTGAGTAGTGTTATGTTGGCTAACCATCATGTCTACCATGCTAGGTCCAAACATATTGAGGTTCACTACCATTTCATTAGAGAAATGGTTCTTACAAGAAGGCAGATTGACTTGATTTATGTGAAGACTGAAGACCAAGTAGCAAACATATTTACCAAGTCTCTTGATAAAGAAAAGTTCATATACTTCAGACAACTACTTGGAGTTTATCAGATGGTTTGAGCTTGAGGGGGAGTATTAGAATATCAAGCTCCCGTTACTCTTCAGCCAGTCTATCTTTATGTGTGTGATCGACGTTAGCTAGATACAGTTGTACACGTGTGTGACATTCAATAAGTCAGTGTAGTCAATGACTTAACCAGAGTTAGTCTTGGTTAGTCATACTTATGTGTGTAAGTCTCTTTCAGTGAGAATGATGGAAGAATAATGGAATAATAATGGAAGAAGAACAACAATGAGCTAAGGCTCATCATCTACTCCACTTTGTCTCTCTCCCTTTCTTCCAACACCATTGGCACGAATACCATGTACTGCATAGTGAGGCAGACACACCCCTAGGTAGTGCACTTCCTTTTCCTTCTCACGTATATTTGCGGCAACCCATGATTAACCACCGATATCGGAGGCTCCTATCACCCACTCAATCTATCCTGGGTTTCTGCAACCTCTCATCTATTTTATTATGCTTCTTCTTCATGGCCAACCTCCCCAAAACCCCATCATTGACTCTCTTGACAAATCTTTGACCACCCAAGTCCTCACCAATAAGTGCCATGGGACTGGCACTCGGCTGGAAGGGGGGTAATGTTAACCCCCCAGTATAAAGAAATCAAAAAAAAGTAAGAGAAAATAAAAAAGATACAGGATAAAGCGAAAAAAGGTAACCCAATGGAAAAAATAAAAGGAAAAGAGTCAAAAGCGTAAGAAGTAAACTCAAAAGTCCAAGGAAAGTGTAAAAGGAAAAATGTGCATTTTAAATATAAAAGTGCACCCTCAATCCTTGTAAATGAGTGCCATGCTCCATCCTATGAAATTTGTAAATGTAGATGGGCATGGGTGAAGGAACAATATAAATAGAAAGGGACTAGGGAAAGAGGACCTAGGCTAAAATTGTTGGTCATGTAAAAAAGAGATGGGTGCTCAATAGGAGTAGGGCATGCATAAAAAGGCAAAAAGTGAATGAAGAAGCTTATTCTTGTGTATGGCCAAAACTAGCTCTCTTATTCTTCTTCTTCTTCTTCTTCTTCTTCTTCTTCTTCCTCTTCTTCTTCTTCTTGTTTTTACTTGTGCTTGAGAGAGGGAGTGTGAGGGAGTGTGTGTGTGTGAGGGTGAGGGACCATGTTGGAGAATCTCTCTATCTTCTCCTCTCTTCTTCTTATCTTCTCTTCTCTTCACTTGTCTCGCTCACAAAAGTGGACCTTGGAGCTTGATTGAGCTTGCAATTTGGATTGTGGAGCTACCAGAGAGCTTGTGGGAGGAGGCAATTTAATTAAGCATAAAAGTAAGCTCACTACAAACGTGGACCTTGGAGCTTGATTGAGCTTCTACCAGAGAGCTTGTGGGAGGAGGCAATTTAATTAAGCATAAAAGTAAGCTCACTACAATCGTAGATGTGAGAGAGTGCATGGTTACGTGAGAGGTAGCCACTGCACTTGGTTTGAAATGCTTAAAACAATAAGCGGTCTATGGGTCTTAGCAATTGAGCAAAAGCTCACACATGATATCCCCTCACGTTGTCCCAATGTTGCCTACTAGGTCTTACCATATAGTGAGCCATAACTCCCACTACAAATGCTATATCAAGTGTAGCACCTATCATGGCATATGTCAAGCTACCCACCTAAGATATATATGGGATCTTGGCCATCTTAGCATTGTCATAATCTAACTCTAGACAATCCACTTAATTAACCTTTACATGAGAAGGTAATAGACAACCAATAGGTTTACCACCCTATATATGGAACCGCTCAAGGTCTTATGAATGTACTTCTTTTGTGAAAGTAGAGGATCTCCTTAAAGCAATTGTGCATAATGTGCATACTCAGGATGTGAGAGATATACCCCACTGTAAAGCATCTAGCTCATCATGAGCACTTTCAATAATCAACATGTCATCAATGTATAGTATTGAAATGATAAGGCTACCATCACACGGGCCTTCTTTGTGTAAATACATGGACCCATATCATTGCACAGAGGTAACCCTATGATTGTATAAAGGCATCAAACTTATGATACCATTCACTAGGTGCTTACTAAAGTCCATAAAGACTCTTACTCAACTTGCATACTAGGTATTTCTTGCCCTTTTTCTCAAATCCCTTAGGCTATTTCATATAGATCTCCTCATGTAGGTTCCCATGTAAGAAAGCTATCTTAACATCTTGCTAGTATAAGTCCATATCCATATGTGCAACCAAGCACAATACCAAGTGGGGTAGTTGTCTTGACCACATGAGAGAATTTCTCATCAAAGTCAACTCCCTTTTCCTGTTTAAAACCCTTAGAAAAAAAAACAATGTATTCTATGTTGTCTTAGGGTGACCCTCTTTAACTTATATACCAACTTGCATAGCAATGCATGTTTACCATTTGGCAAGGAAACCAAATCTCATGTACAATTTTTCTATTGTGACTAAAAAAAGACTATGTGGCCCTCTCCCAAGAGGTGAAGAGGGACTATCACCTCTCCACATAGCCTCCTCAATTAAGTGAGGGGCTTACTAAAATCTATCACAATTAATAATTTATAGAGGGCTCAAAATGACAAGGAGCATGTGACCATGCTGGAAATTCTTATTACTATTCATTGATTGCCTCACCCTAACCTTTTGACTTGTGATGATTGCTTGAGCAATATTAATCCCTGAAAGTCCATTGTAAATGAGGTGAGTTAGCAGTGAGACACTGCTTGGTAAGCCCTCTCCTTATTCCCAATTCAATTCCATGCACCTCATAAAAAGAATTATTTCCAAGCCACCCTGCATAGCATGCTGATTGCTTAAATAATGAATGTCTGCCATGTATACTCCGGGTGAGGAAAAAGCCCGATGCGAGGCGAGGTGGCAAGACAAAAGAGGGGTGACCCACCCTTGCCACTAAAGACCCTGAAGGGGTGCACAACCCGGCCCGGGGGGGACTTTGCCCACCTCCCAATGATCCAGAGCCCAAGTTGCTTGCAGGTGTAGGTACTCACTTGAAGAACTGAAATATTGACTTGGCACTGATGTATGGAAGTATTACTGGCTACAAATTTATGGAAATTCTATTGAGGATGTATTTGCAGACATGGGAATACATATGCAGTCAATGGCAGTGAATGCAATGCTTTGAGATGTATGAGAGATGGCTATGCATGGGAAAATGGTGCTAAGAGATGCTTATGACATGCTCAATTCTGGAATAAGGCTAAAAATAGTGAAATTGGATGATTGAGCAATGCATTATGCCATGTGGGATGACCCCTCAGTCATGCATTGACAAGATAATCCATTGTAACCCTTTTCTTAACCCTCAAGGGTGCTGTAAGCAGTTTGTTGCATTTACAGGGGTAAACCTACTCTCAAGAATTGAGATGCAGGTCTTGTAGAGTGCCCGCAGGTCCTACTAAGGGCTTGGATTAGTTTTGGAACACTATTGGGACTCCACAAAATACTTACATGTCAAAACAGGTCTCCTACAGGTGTAGACAGGCTACTGGACTGCACAGTACAGCAGTACTTTTCCTATTACAGAATTTTTTGTATAAAATTTGGGAGCACATATTTATGCTCATTTTGAAGAGGGCATCCTTGGCTCTGGTTTGAACAAAAAAGTAGGTCAATCGGAGTTTCCTAGCTCAAGTTACAGGCAAAATAGTGACATGTGGTCTAGCGGACTGCACCTAACAATGGCAGGGAATAAGAGAAAAACTAAGGCAAATGATGACCTGTAGCAACAAGTAAGGGATGAACGTGCCCTGAGGGCTGGAACTAACCCTGAGGTGGAAGAGGAAGATTATTCTCATGGCATGGACAGCCTCAGTGCACTCACTAATACCCTCAGTTCGCATGAGACAAGGCACGCTAAGAGACATAGAGAATTGATGGAAGGCATTGGTCAAATGAAGACCACTATGGACACCCTTGCTGCCCAGATTACTAAGTGGATGGAATTCCAAATGAAAGGGAAGGAACATGAAGATAGATCGGGTATGCATGCTGAACGAGTGACGGCTCCACCAATGAATGCAGCAAATATGAGCTCTCAAGGCATTTTGGGGAGAATGGGCATTCCTAACAGCACTTTTGAACAGGGAGAGCCTTCACATAGACAAGAGGAGCCCATGAACAATGTAATGAGGGGAAATTTTCAGTCATCACAAGGCCCCATGCCATCTATACAAGCTCAGCCATCTTTTGGTAGAAACTTCTCTAACAATGGTTCATTTTTGGGTAGCCACATGGATCAGCCTCGGTTTGGATATGTGGAACAGCCACCTAATCATGAAAGAGAGCTAAGAGACAAGATTGTCTTCTCAAAATTCGATGGTCAATTGTCATCCCCAGCTGAACTTGAAGAGTGGCTCTCCAAGCTTGAGGACTATTTTGACATCCTATCCTGTAACGATGACCAGAAGATCCATTTTGCAACGATCCATTTGGAAGGATTTGCACATACATGGTGGAGGTACATTAAAAGAGAAAATCAGCAAGTAAACTCATGGGAAGCATTCAAGGCACTCATGGTGCAAGTATTTGTCTCACCGGTGGAGAAAGAAAAGCTCGCCGATGGTATGGCCTTGAACAGCGTGGTCTTACTGTTAGAGAATATACAAATCAGTTCCTCAACCTTACCATGTGTGCTGAGTCAATTAGTGATTATGCCAAATTAAAGTATGTGTATGGCTAGATCCCCAACTCTCGACTGATGTTTCAGCTCAAGACCCATCGGATTTGTTCAAAGCTATTGAATTGGCTGAAAGGTACTCTCGCAAGTATCATCGGGATGCTTCATTTCAGTATGGACAGCAAAGAGGGGCATCTCAGCCAATGTTTGGGCAGCAAAGAGGACACATGCAGTCATATTCTAGACAGCAAAGAGGTGATGTAAGGCCATGGTAGTTTGGGACTAGTTATGGTGGTGGTAACATGTCATTCAGCACTCCAAAAATCCCCACATACCCTACTTTTAATGCTTCAAGACCATAAGGCAATTTAAGGACAGCAAACAACCCAAGAATGGATAATCGGCAAGGGGACAACAGAAATAAAAATGCTTCAGCCTTTAGTAGTCCAAGATCTATTCCCATGGATTTGTATAAAGAAAGAAAAGAAAAGGGGCTTTGTTTTAAGTGTGGCGAGAAGTATGCAGTTGATCATGCTTCAAAATGTGCTTTTAGAAATACTAAGGCACGGGTTCACAGCATGTTGGTATTTGAGGACTCAGAGGAGGACCCTGAAGATACACATGCTTTCATGATAACTGCTGAAATAGATTATGCTGATGAAGAGTTTGTTCAAGAAGGGTTCTTTGATCATGCTGATTTGTTTCCTTTTGACCCCGGTGGCCATTTATCATGGAGTGTGGGTAGAAAGATTGAACCACATGCTAAAACACATGCTACCACTGCTTATACCATATCAATGGATGCCTGGACAGGATCCAAAAGCAGCCAAAGTCATGGGAAGGATGTGTTTATACTCGTGGACAGCGGTAGCACTCATAGTTTCATTAACAGAGCAGTCATGGACAGGTTGAAGTGTTTTCCCACTGATTTATAGCAACCATTAAAGGTGCAAGTTGCCAATGGGGATGAAGAAATTAGCACACAAGTATGCCCTGCTGTTCATATTCAGTTTGCTGAAAATTTTGGACAACAAGTGGATTTAATTGCATTAGAAATGGGCCTATAGACATTGTCTTGGGTTGTGATTGGCTGAAAACTTTGGGCACTATAACCATGGAATTCTCCTTGCTATATATGGAGTTTGTCAGTGCACGGGATAGCTCATTCACTTGCAGGGAATTCAAAATGATAGTGAATTTCAACTCACTACCAGCAAACAACTCAAGAAGGAGTTCAAGAAACGGTCACAAAGTGTATTGCAGTTAAATAAAGAAAATCCAGATCAGTCCACTAAAATAGTAAAGAATTCATCATTGAAAACTCTTTTAGAAGAGTACAAGGACCTCTTCCAAGTGCCCACAGCACTACCCCCTAATAGGGCGGTTGATCATCCCATAGATCTGGAGCCTCATTCAAAGCCTGTGAACAAGCCACCTTACAGATTGTCTAGGTACGAAAGAGAAGAAGTTGCCAGACAAGTCAAAGAATTACTGGACATGGGATTCATTGAGCCTAGTTCTTCATCGTATGCTTCCCCTGTGTTATTGGTCAAAAACAAGGATGGATCTTTCAGGATGTGCATAGATTACATGGATCTTAATAAGATCACCATGAAGAATAGGTACCCTATTCCGCGCATAGATGACTTGCTGGATGAGCTCAAGGGGGCTAAGTACTTTATGAAGATAGATTTGAGGTTAGGCTATCACCAGATCCGCATGAGGGCAAGGGATGAAGTCAAAACAGCATTTCGGACTGATAGGGAGCTTTACCATTTCTTGGTCATGCTTTTAGGTTCGGCCACCTTTCAGAGCTTAATGAACAAAATACTTCAGCCCTTTCTTTTCAGATTTGTGTTGGTCTTCTTTGATGACATCCTCATCTATAGTAGATCACTTGAGGATCACCTTTGGCACATGAGGCAGGTCTTTGATGTATTGAGGCAGCACAGGCTCTTTGCCAAAGAAACAAAATGTTCTTTCATGCAGACGGAGGTAGAATACTTGGGGCACATCGTTAGTGAAGATGGAATTAGGGCTGATCCTAAGAAAGTGCAATGTATTAAAGACTGGCCCACACCTACAAATACCACTTCACTTAGAGGATTTCTTGGTCTCTCATCATTCTATCATAGATTCATTAGGAATTGTGCCACTATTGTAGCTCCCCTGACGGATAGACTTAAGAAAGAGGCCTTCTCCTGGGATGCTATAGCTGATAAGAGCTTTAATCAGCTCAAAGAATTGCTTACCTCAGCACCCATCTTGGTTTGCCCAGATTTTTCGAAAGAATTCACCATCCAGTGTGATGCCAGTGGCAGAGGCATAGGGGTTGTATTGTTACAAGAGCATGGGGTTATAGCATTTGAGAGCCACAAACTTGCTGAAAATGAAATGACCATGAATGTATACGACCAAGAAATGCTGGCCATCCTTCATGCCATTAAGAAATGGCACCACTACTTGTATGGCAGCAGATTTAGGGTCAAGAGCGACCATAGGGTCCTCAAATACTTCCTCTCCCAATCTAATCTTACCCCCAAACAACGCAAATGGGTAGCTACATTGCAGAACTATGACTTTGACATTACACATACACGGGGAAAAGACAATGTAGTTGTTGATTCATTATCAAGAATGTGGGCTTGTAAAGTTTCAGCCATTACGGAACTTCATAGTGATTGGATAGAAGAGCTTCAGGAGGCCTATTTGTTAGATGCTGATTTTAGCCACATTTTTCAGAAATAAAGAGCAAGGGCATGTAGAAGAAAACTCTCCATATCAGCTCAAGAACGGTCTCTTATGGTTTCAGGGCAGGATTGCCATCCCATACACTTCCCCATTCAAGCAAAAGATCATGCAAGCGATGCATTCTTCACCTACAGCTGGTCACTTGGGCATTTTTAAAACTTATGACAAAATAGTTAAAAGCTTCCATTGGAAGGGCCTATGGAAGGATGTAAAAGATTTTGTTTTGAGCTGCGTGTCATGTCAACAAAACAAAGACAGCACCTTAAAACTAGCCGGTTTACTACAACCATTGCCTATGCCCGAAGGCAAATGGACGCATATCACTATGGACTTCATAACCGGCTTACCGGTGACCAAGAAGGGTTGGAACAACATCTATGTAGTTGTGCACAGAATCACCAAGGCAGCCCATTTCATTCCTACAAAGATCCAATATAGTGCTTCTCAAGTAGCTAGCCAATTCATGGAATATGTTTTCAAATTACATGGCTTACCATAGGTCATTGTGCATGACCGGGATGCTAAATTCATGAGCAATTTTTGGCAGGCAGTTTTCAGCTCTATGGACACTCAGTTAGCTCCTTCCACTGCTTATCATCCACAAACCGATAGCCAAACAGAGAGGGTTAACAAGTGGCTGGAAACTTACTTGAGGCATTTCTGTTATGATGTGAAAAACACTTGGGACTCGTGGTTGCATTTGGCTGAGTTTGCCTATAATAACTCTATACACTCTAGCACTGGAGTTTCACCATTCAAGGCATTGTATGGATATAAGGTACCCCTCCCCACGGTTATCTTCAATGATAAAATAAACCCACAAAGCAAGGAGGAATTGGATAAAATGCAGGCCTTACTTCAGCAGTGCAAAGTCAACTTGAAGAAAGCTCAGGATCAAATGAAGCTTTATGCTGATGATAAAAGAAGGGATATTGAATTCCAGGAAGGGGATTTAGTGCTCTTGAAGGTGCCCAAGTCCAGATATGCCACCCTTAAGGATGGATCCAGCAACAAGTTGGCACACAGGTTCTATGGCCCATATCGGATTATCAAAAGAGTGGGAGACTTGGCATATCAGTTGGAACTACCACCATCCATGAAAATTCATAATGTTAAGTCTCCTACAAAAAGTTATGACAGATTTACTACAGCAGGGTCGTATAGTAAACAGCTTGTTGTCCACTGTCTACAACTCATATTCACTCAAGATACTTGAGTCAAATTTTATTTTTTATAATTTCCCAATAAGACCCATGTAACATACATACCCCAATGACCCGACATACATAATAATACCTCTTCATTCATTTGTAAACCCCTGTAATAGTGCAGCAAAGTAGTACTCTGATCTGCTCCTACCCAGTTAGCATAGTGCCCAAATTGTTTTTGAGGGCAAAAACCTTCGGGTGGGGATGGAATGTAAGAGAGGGGGGATTTAATAATGGGAAAATACTAGCTACACTGGCTAGTATATAAGGTGTTAGGGACTTGATTTTTGATTATCAGATTTTAATACAAGTCACCTTTCATCTTCATCTCTTTCTCCAAGCTCTCATGGCTTCTTTCTCTCTCTTTCTGTCTTTCTCTCTCTTTTTCTAGTCTTTCTCTCTCCTCGTCACTCTCTTTCTCTCTCTTCCTGCAGTCTTTCTCTCTCTTCTGCACTCTCTCTCTCTCTTCTTCTTCTCTCTCTCCTGTCTCCTTCATTACAGCATATGTGTCCTATATGTCATGCATTAGAAAAACATAAGAATTTAGCATATTATGAGGCCTTAACATCCCCTTCCCTATCGCTTAAGATTGTGCATTCGGTGGTAGGTTTAAAGAGTATTTTTAATATATTTTTCATTCGTGAAAGTAATAAAATTTCACTTTAATATAGAGATAGGGCTGAAGTGAAGCTAGACCTCATGTCTTAGCCTTACCATACATTCACAAACACAAGTATGATTTTTCTCTATTTTTCGAATGCAAAAAAATCTATTTTTCTCTATTTTTTCTTATTTTCCACTAGTTATTTATTGATAAATACCATTATTTTTATTTAATATTTTAGATTGACTAGTCTTACTAAAAATTATTTTTCTATCATATTCTATCCCATACAAACACTATATGCACAACAAAACCCAAAAACACATGATTTTCCTTAAACTGCAACATTGTGGGTTTTGTGTGTTGATAAAGAAATTGTTAAATGATTTTTTAAAAAAAATTATCTAACATTCCGATAGATCATAGCATTGAAAATAAAATAAAACCGTTTTCAAACATTTTCAATCAAAATTTATCGTTAAAAAATAAAATCTACCACTTACTCATAGAATCGCACCTTTATGACATATGTATCTCATGATTGAAGGCCCGCTGACACTTTCTAATAGCCATTAATGATCCTTCCAACCTTGATCTATGCTTCTTTACGCTCCAACATTATTCTACAATCAAAATCTTTCATCTCAACCCATCCATAATCTATGGAAACACACAACAAGAGGAGAGAGGAGAGAGAAAGACTAAAAGCTAATCTTTCCATTAACTTAATCATTTTTCATGTCGATTGAAGCATTGGAGAGTGTCCAAAATTTCCACATTTCTACCTTCTTCCCTTAGCCTGATGCCAACAGGCATAAATTTCTTATTTTTAATCCAAGAAGAGACGTCAAAAACACATCACCCCCCTCCCATGATTCATGTTTTGAGTTTTCAGCTTTTAGTTAAGCTATTAAGATTAAACATTAAAATATATAGTTCTAATTTTGGAGTTTTCACACTGTTAGCAAGTTAATTTTTGTCAAACAGAGACCCAAATGAACTCCGAAGATTTGCAAATAGACTGGACCGTCGACTTCGTGGCATCAAAATCTGTCAACGTAGCCTCTATCATGCACTTTTTCGCTCTTGGATCACATAGCTGCTTTATAACATGAAACCTTGCCGGGATTAAATGGGGGGTCAACTAGACTCCAATCAAGAAACTGAGGCTTGCATTGCATTCCTAGCATTGAACTTCATCTAGAAAAACTCTAGCTCATCGATCCGCAACCATTTTATTTTGCATGAAAAATTGGTCCTTTATGCCTCTCGGGCACTTTTTCACTTCAAAAATAGGCTCTAAAAGTCCACTCTCATTGCCGACCATAGGATAGGGTGACTCATCATGTGGAATCCCATGAACTAATCATCACAAACAAATATCAAAGCATCAAGTTACTACAAAAAAAAAAACTCAATAGAGCACAAAAACAGCTCTCACCCTACCCCCTGACAAAATCAAGACATGAAAATCCTCAAGGGATAGGCCCAACATAATCTGACAGAAATCCAACGCAAGTTGCTAATCGACTGCTCCAACATAGACTAGCTAAAGAGAACTATCAAAGAAGTCATCCTAGGTGGTGGCCTAAACTACCTACCTAACTTAGAACAACTGGACCATGAATTCTGCAATGTCCTTGCCGCTAAGTTAAGCACCTCCCCCCTTTGGGGGGGGGGGAGGGGGGGGGTCAACAAAGAACACGAAGGAGAGAATCGACGATGACGAAGGCCACGGGCCTACTCCCACTGCCATGCAGGCTAGGTGGAGGAGATCCCACCTCCTCTCCGTGCTTTCTTCCTCTCCCCTAACTCTTTCTCCCCCCCCCCCCCCCCCCCCCCGCCAATTGTAATGAAAGGAGATATGAAGCCTTAGAGGAGGAGCCATGACGTTGCAGGGAAGAAGAGGGAGAGAGAGAGAGAGAGGAGAAAAACAAGAGAAGAAGAAGAGGGAGAGAGAGAGAGAAGAAGAAGAAGGAGGAGGAGGAGGAGGAGGAGGAGGAGGAGGAGGAGGAGGAGGAGGAGGAGGAGGAGGAGGAGGAGGAGGAGGAGGAGGAGAAGAGGGAGAGGGAGAGGAGAAGAAGAGGAGGAGAAGAAGAAGAAGAGGGAGAGAGAGAGGGGAGAAAAAGAGGAGGAGAAGAAGAAAAAGAAGAGGGAGAGAGAGAGGAGGAGATGAAGAAGAAGAAGAAGAAGAGGGAGAGGGAGAGGAGAAGAAGAGGAGGAGAAGAAGAAGAAAAGGAAGAGACGGGAAGAGAG
Source organism: Lygodium microphyllum (assembly GCF_053477565.2). Classification (NCBI taxonomy): domain Eukaryota; kingdom Viridiplantae; phylum Streptophyta; class Polypodiopsida; order Schizaeales; family Lygodiaceae; genus Lygodium; species Lygodium microphyllum. The sequence goes on along the minus strand of NC_141153.1, from coordinate 50,464,410 downwards.
AGAGGAGAGAAGAAAGGAAGAAGAAAAAGAAGAAGAGGGAGAGAAAGAAGGAGAGGGAGAGAGAGGGAGAGAGAGAGAGAGGAGAGAAGAAGAGAAGAAGAGGAAGAAGAAGAAGAGGGAGAGAGAGAGGCAGAAAAAGAGAGAGGGAGAGAGAGAGGAGAAGAAGAAGAGAAGAAGAGGAAGAAGGAGAGAGAGAGAGAAAGTGAGAGACGCTCTAAGGGTTCTCCTTCCTTTCCTCTCCTTAGAGGGTGACCACACGTGTTTACCCCCTCCTATCCACGAGCTTAACCCCTCCCATTGTGGTAGAAGGAAGTCACTCGCACGCCATCTCTCCAACTAAAGAAAGGGAGAAAGAGATTTACAAGCCAAAGTATGGGCCCAAAACGGAGGATGACATACACCAATGGGAATCCCGTGTTCGACAGTGGAGCCATCGGTCAAGGCATTACCCTCAATACGAATGCAATGTTGGGTATGGTTAAGCCACCTCCGAATACCCAGGTACGAATTGCCATCTTCCCTATTTGCGAGTCATGGGCTATATCACTTCGGTATGCACACAAATTCATGCAAAGGATTAGCTTGAAATTATTCCTATTATTATAATTTGGCATTCCGATTATTCTTTTTAACCCAACTTAATCATATACGGCCTATTTGCTAATAGTGCAATTAAAGGAGAAACTAGTCAAGGGTTGCAACTAGCATACTTGCCAAAAGAATATGACATTAAGAATCAGGAATAGGAAGTCCTAGTTTAAAGTTTGGATACTTCAAAGGTAATTAGTCCAAGAGCCCAAATAATAAGAAAAACTAGATTTTTGCTCAATGCAAACCTTGTTGGAGTCTAGTTGCTTGAAAAATCATCTTGCACTTTTCTTATCACGTATTTACATATTAGGTCTATAACATGTTGATATATGGGAAAAATTTCCCGTTACTTCATGGCTTGACTAGGGCCTAGTATAAGAAATTAATCATAAGGATATTTGAAACTAAGATGTCCTAAGACCCCTTTGTTAACTACAACTTCCGTCAATCCAATTTGCGGTTGGATTATCGATCAATGTAAGTGATCTATAGAACTTATGACACGTACAATGTTTGAACCCTTAACCTATGCCTTAACCGAGGGAAGGAAGTGTTAAGAAACATGTTGCATAGTATCACCCTTTGATCCCAAGGGGGAGAGCAAATATGTTAAGGAAATGTTATTGCATCTATTCTTGCAATGTTTGGAAAGGAATACCATTGCTCTATTGGTTGTTCGAACAACACGCTAAATGCTTTTACTATCAACTAATTGTTGGATTGTGGTTTGGATGATTATTCCAATTACTTTTGTTTGATGGTAAATGCATGGCAGGGGTCAATGACAAGTTGCCATGGGGAATAAATGAATGTTTTCCTCGAAGATGATATTAAGCTGATTGCCTTGTTTGTGCTTGACTCCTAAATGGATTAATTAAGGAAGGATATTTTGAACGACTGGATCATCTCCAAAATCGCATCACAGATTACCCTGAGAGAGGGCATTGCTCGATTCATGAGCCGAAGGGCGAGTGGTGAAAAGGCCAACCACGAAAAGTTGTGTCTCACTCCTAGGTCACTTGGGGCTAGTGCAACTCTAGACACCCATTGCCAAGTGTGGAACGAAGTTGTAGACTATTGTGAGCCCAATGTCTAGGGCGTTGGAAGATCCTATTCTAGATAATGGATGGTAATTATGGTGCCATGTGATTTGGACTGGGTACTTCAGTTGGATAGAAGGGCTACATAATTTCTCATGTATGGGCAGGGGACAAAGATTAACTGAAAAATAAGTTAAGTTACTTGTTTGTCAAAAGGATTGCTTGCTCTATATTCGTGTATGTGCCGTAAATTACACGAACTAACCTTGTTCCTTAAAAGGATTAATTAAAGAAGCTGATTTTAAATGTCACACATAAATGTGATAAGACCTAATTAGATAACCAAAGAACGCCTATTGAGGGAAGCGGGTGGATGGACGGATTTGTCCTTTGGTAGGGTAGTCCTAGAGAACTAGGAGGCTTCTCACAAGGTTTTATCAACATTCGACCTTTAAGTATTGATAGGTTAGAACCTAATTCATACCGTTTTAGGGGACTGGAATGGGACTATGCCCTACGGGCAGAGAGGTTGAGTGGCGCATCCCTCTCCTTTCCCATTCTCTTTGAACCAAGTGCGGCATGGATCTACTTCCAATTGGGTATCTATGCATAAAGTAGGATGTCCAGGACCCGACGCTAGAATGCTATTAGGAAACCTTGACTACTAGGGACTCAAGTATCAGGTCGATCATCCTAGTGGGTTTGGCCGCGAATATTCCATTTCAAGGCGGACTCGGGAAACCCTAGGTGACAAACCCGGTGACATTCCATGGGAGTGTTGGGTGGCATCGCTTAGACTTGTCTCTCAATGGTCCGCTAAAAACGTGCCTAGACAGTCGATAGTCATGCACATTACAATTGATATCAGAGTGAAACTTTGTAATGAGGTGTGATTTCTTAATGTATGGTTCGTGTATATATCCTAAATAGAATAACCTAAGTGGTATGGCTTGATTGCTAGGCACCTTTGGCACCCACAAATGCTGACATGCAAGAGAAGAAATTCCTTCTCAAGTAAATTAAGGCACCCAAGTATGATGGAGAAGGGATAGATGTCGCAGTAGAGGCAAAGAGAGGGATTGAGTTGATGGATGATTATTTCTCTACTTTGGGGACTGCTACTGCCAATCAAGCAATCATAGCCAAACTTAAGTTAGTTGAACCTCGGTTATGATGGAAGTAATGGTGCAAAGATCAAGGTATTTTTGAAGCCGTTGTTACTTGGGCTCAACTGAAAGATGTTGTACGCAGACGATACCTTTCGCCAACCTACCAAACCTTGAGAATGAATGAACTCTTCAAGCTCAAATAGCTAGAATTAACCTTGGAAGCTTACTACTCAAAATTTGTAACCCTACTAAAAGATGCATCACCTATGGATATTGCGGGTGCCAAGTATCCGAGTTTTTCCATGGCTTGAACACTCCTCATAACCAGTGTCTTGAAGCAATGTGCCCAACAGACTTGCAAGATGCGTTACTTCAAGCGAAGCCAATCATCCAATAACTTAACTTGGGCAATTGTAGCAAAGATGATTCCCGACATTAGGATAAGAGATGCCACTTGTGCCGAGAGATAGGACACATACATAGTAGGAGATGTCCCAAATGCCGATGTTTCCACTGCAATGAGCTAGGGCACGTCCAAGTACATTGCCGCCTAGAAGATATAGAACCTCAAAGGAAACGAAACTACACAAGTGCAGTCTATGGATATATAGAGGAATCAGATGAAGACAAAGACCTAGAACCTATAACACCCCTTCAAGATGATTAGAAATCATAGAAATTTTGTCGACATGAAATACAACTTGTATTGGAATAAACTTTACTCTTGTAGCTATAGTTAACCTAAGTAATATGAGTTGCATCTATTTTGAGCCTAGAACTTGCAAATGATTAGAGATACGCTAGCAAGGAATGACAATTATAACTTGCAATGAATTTCTCTTAAGTTATTTCTTCTCAATTAATATGGATTGGGTCTTACCAGAATGTTGAAGCTTGGAAGTATTCTTTAGTATTATAAGAAAAGTCAATTGTCCATGGAGCTTAGTCCCGAACTAAGGAAAGAACAATTTAGAAATAGAGTTTCCAAGATAAAGGACCACTTTGATCCGCTAAAAGGATCCTAAGGCAATTTGGTCTAATGAAGAAAATTCTACCAAGGATGACGAAGAATCTTGTGACCGTAGGTGATAAAGCTCCGCATTGTTTTTATTGCAAGGAGTTAGGCCATTTCAAAAGGGAATGCCCAAATCACCCTAAATATCGATGCTCTGAGTCCCACAACATTGGACATAACTATGCCAATTGTCCCAATAGAACTCAAAGAGAACTTGAACTTACTAGGAATGAAATTGTACAAGCCCTTATGATCCAAAATATACCAGATACGTAGGAAAAACCTAGAAGATATTCATGAGATGTAACTACAATAAATTATCTCTTATAATCTGAACTCGGATATATCCAATACAATAAGTAGTTGTTTTAAAAGACCATATGCTTATGAGTAATCAGAGTGTCGCAATGAATGTGTGATGGGTCCTAACCCACAAGCCTTAAGCCACATTAATACTTGTATTCCCCAATTCTTCCGAGATGAGGACATCTCAAGTTCTCTAAGGGGGAGAGGATGTAATGTCCTTACCGCTGAGTTAAGTGCCCCCCCTTTTTAATTAATTAAAATTTTCCCCCTGTCATTGTCGACCACAGGTGGTAGGGGGGGGAAAGGACGAGAGGATTATGGCAAGGGGAAGGAGGAGTCGAATAAGAACACGAAGGAGAGAATCAACAATGACAAAGGCAACAAGCCTACTCCCACCGCCATGCAGGAGAGGTGGAGGAGATCCCACCTCCTCTCCACATTTTCTTCCTCTCTCCCTAACTCTTTCTTGCCCCCCATAATAGCCCCCTTCCCCCCCCCCCCCCAATTATATATCCCCCCCCCCCAATTGTAATGAAGGAGATATGAAGCCTTAGAGGAGGGGCGAGGACACTGTAGGGAAGAAGAGGGAGAGAGAGAAGAAGAAGAAGAAGAAGAAGAAGAAGAAGAAGAAGAAGAAGAAGAAGAAGAAGAAGAAGAAGAAGAAGAAGAAGAAGAAGAAGAAGAAGAAGAAGAAGAAGAAGAAGAAGAAGAAGAAGAAGAAGAAGAAGAAGAAGAAGAAGAAGAAGAAGAAGAAGAAGAAGAAGAAGAAGAAGAAGAGGGAGAGAGAGAGAGAGGAGAAGAAGAAGAAGAGAAGAAGAAGAAGAGGGAGAGAGAGAGAGAGAAGAATAAGAAGAAGAAGAAGAGGGAGAGAGAGAAGAAGAAGAAGAAGAAGAAGAAGAAGAAGAAGAAGAAGAAGAAGAAGAAGAAGAAGGAAGTGGCCGACACACCATCTCTCCAACTAAAGAAAGGGAGTGTGTGACTGACATTAGCTAGATACAGTTGTACACATGTGTGACATTCAATAAGTCGTTTAGTCAGTGACTCAACCACAGTTAGTCTTGGTTAGTCATATCTATGTGTGTAAGTCTCTTTCAGTTAGTATAATGGAAGAATAATGAAAGAAGAACAACAATGAGCTAAGGCTCATCTTCTGCTCCACTATGTCTCTCCCCCTCTCTTCCAACATGGCATCAGAGCATGGAATGCTTAGATCAATATTTATTTACATCAACATGGCTTTAGATTGGGTGATGCAAATCACAATCTGTTCATGAAGAAGAGAGATCATGGATATGTTTTTCTAGTGGTTTATGTAGATAATATTATCATCACTGGAGATGATGAAGAGGGCATTGCTGAAATTAAATCATGTTTACAGACTGAATTCAAAGTCAAAGACCTTGGTGAGCTAAAGTATTTTCTTGGAATTGAGGCAGTATCTACTCCTCAAGGTATATGGCTACTACAAAAGCAATATGCTCATGACATGTTACAGAAGTATGGTATGGCTGAATGCAAGCCTATGGAGACACCTCTTGATCAGAATGTCAAGCTATAGATTGATATAGGGAATGACATAGAGAATGTGACGATGTATCGACAGATGGTGGGCAACTTCATATACTTGACTATTACCCATCCAGACTTATGTTATGCAGTGTGGCTGATTAGTTAGTTCATGCAAAAGCCTTGCAAACCACATTTAGATGCAGTCAAGAGAATCATGAGATATGTAAAGGGTACTACAGATTATGGGCTGTTTTATGCATATGGAAAATCCCTTAACTTGATAGGGTTTACTGATGTTGGTTGGGCTAGTTGTGCCTATGACAAGAGGTCAACTAGTGGTTATGCATTTGGATTGGGAAACATTATGATTAGTTGTTAGAGTAAGAAACAACCTATTGTTGCATTGTCTAGTATAGAAGCTGAGTACAGAGGAGCTGCCTTAGCGGCTTGCGAAGCAATTTTGTTGATGAAACTATTGAAAGACTTGGGGATACAGTTGGAAAGTAGAGTAAGATTGCATTGTGATAACCTCAGTAGTGTTATGTTGGCTAGCAATCATGTCTACCATACTAGGTCCAAACATATTGAGGTTCACTACCATTTCATCAGAGAAATGGTTCTTATAGGGCAGATTGACTTAATTCATGTGAAGACTAAAGACCAGATAGTAGATATATTTACCAAGTCTCTTGGTAAAGAAAAGTTCATATACTTCAGACAGCTACTTGGAGTTTATCAGATGGTTTGAGCTTGAGGGGGAGTGTTAGAATATCAAGCTCCATTACTCTTCAGTTAGTCTATATTTATGTGTGTGACCATGGATCCAGCTGTACACTTGTGTGACATTCAATAAGTCAGTGTAGTTAGTGACTCAACCACTGTTAGTCTTGGTTAGTTATACCTATGTGTGTAAGTCTCTTTCACTTAGTATGATGGAAGAATAATGAAAGAAGAACAACAATGAGCTGAGACTCATCTTCCACTCCACTATGTCTCTCGCCCTCTCTTTCAACACAGGTACGAATTGCTATCTTCCTTGTTTGCGAGTCATAGGCTATATCACTTCGGTATGCACACAAATTCATGCAAAGGATTAGATTGAACTTATTCCAATTATTATAATTTGGCATTCTGATTATTCTTTTTAATCCAACTTAGTTGCATACAACCTATTTGCTGATAGAGCAATTACAATGAGGAACTAGCCAAGGGTTACAACTAGCATACTTGGCAAAAGAATATGGCTTTAAGAATCAGGAATAGGAAGTCCTAGTTTAAAGTTTGGATACTTCAAAAGTACTTAGCCCAAGAGCCCAAATAATAAGAAAAACTAGATTTTTGCTCAATGCAAACCTTCTCGGAGTCTAGATACTTGAAATCATCTTGCACTTATCTTATCACGTATTTACACATTAGGCCTATAACATGTTGATATATGGGAAAAATTTCCCATTGCTTCATGGCTTGACCAGGGCCTAGTATAAGAAATTAATCATAAGGATATTTGAAACTGAGATGTCCTAAGACCCGTGTATTAACTACAACTTCCATCAATCCAATTCAAGGTTGCATTATTGATCAATGCAAGTGACCTATAGAACTTATGTTACGTACAATGTTTGAACCCTTAACCTATGCCTTAACTAAGGGAAGGAAGTGCTAAGAAACATTTTGCATAGTATCGCCCTTTGATCCCAAGGGGGAAAGCAAATGTGTTAAGGAAATATTATTGCGTCTATTCTTGCAATGTTTGGAATGGAATACCATTACTCTATTAGTTAATCGAACAACACGCTAAATGCTTTTAATATCAACTAATTGTTGGATTGTGGTTTGGATGATTATTCCAATTACTTGTGTTTGATGGTAAATGCATGGGAGGGGTCAGTAATGACAAGTTGCCATGGGGAATAAAGGATTGTTTTCCTTGAAGATGATATTAAGTTGATTACCTTGTGCGTGCTTAATTCCTAAATTGATGAATTAAGGAAGGATAATTTGAATGGCTAGATCATCTCCAAGTTCGCACTATGGATTACCCCAAGAGGGCACTGTTGGATTCATGGGCCGAAGGGTGAGTGGTGAAAAGGCCAACCACGAAAAGTTGTGTCTCACTTTTAGGTCGCTTGGGGTTAGTGGAGCTCTAGATACCCCTTGCCAAGTTTGGAACAAAGTTATAGACTACCGTGAGGCCAATGTCTAGAGCGTTGAAAGATTGTATTTTAGATAATGGATGAAAATTATGGTGCCATGTGATTTGAACCGAGTACTTTTGTTGGATAGAAGGGCTACATAATTTCTCCTATATAGGTAAGAGACAAAGATTAATTGAAAAATAAGTTAAGGAACTTGTTTGTCAAAAGGATTGCTTGCTCTGTATTCGTGTATATGCGTAAATTACGTGAACGAACCCTATTCCTTAAAAAGCTTAATTAAGAAAGCTGATTTTAAGTGTCACACATAAATGTGATAGGACCTAATTAGATAACTAAAGAATGCCTATTGAGGGAGGTGGGTGGGCGGAGCACCGGATGGGTCTTTCCTACGGTCTTAGAGAAATGGGAGGCTTCTCACAAGGTTTTTACCGACATTTGACCTTTAAGTATTGATAGGTTAGAACTCGATTCATGTCATTTTAGGGGACCAGAATGGGACTATGCCCTACGAGCAGAGGTTGTGTGGTGCATCCATCTCGTTTCCCATTCTCTTTGAACCAAGTGCGGCATGGATCTGCTTCAGATTGGGTATCTCTACATAAAGTAGGATATCCAAGACCCGACGCTAGAATGCTGTCAAGAGACCTTGACCACTAGGGACTCAAGTTTCAGGTCGATCCTAGTGGGTTCGACCACGAACATTCAGTTGCAAGGCCTCGGAAAACCCTAGGCAACAAACCCTGTGACATTCCACGGGAGTGCTAGGCGGCGTCGCTTAGACTCCTCTGTCGTCGATAGTTCGCTAAAAGCACGCCTAGGCAGCCAATACGTGGGCATGCTTCAGTTGGTATCAGAACTTCATAATGAGGTGTGATTGCTTAATGTATGGTTCGTAGACACATCCTAAACAGAATAACTAAGCAGTATGGCTTGATTGTTAGGCACCTTTTGCACCCACCAATGCTAACATGCAAGAGAAGAAATTCCTTCTCAAGCAAATTAAGGCACCCAAGTACGATGGAGAAGGGATAGACATCTAGTAGAGGCAAAGAGAGGGATTGAGTCGATGGATGATTATTTCTCTGCTTTGGGCACTGTTACTACCAATCAAGCAATCATAGCCAAACTTAAGTTAGTTGGCCAGGCGGCTCGGTTATGGTGGAAACAATGGTGCAAAGATCAAGGTATTTCTGAAGCCACTATTACTTGAGCTCAGCTAAAAGATGTTGTAGGCGGACGATACCTTCTGTTGACCTACCAAACCTTGAGGATGAATGAACTCTTCAAGCTTAAACATCTAGAATTAACCTTGGGAGCTTATCACTCAAAAATTGTAACCTACTAAAATATGCACAACCTATGGATATTGCGCAGCAAGTATCCAAGTTTTGCTATGGCTTGAACACTCCTCTAAACCACTGTCTTGAAGCAATGTGTCCAACAGACTTACAAGATGCATTACTTCAAGCGAAGCCAATCATCCAAGAACTTAAATTGGACAATTTTAGCAAAGATGATTCTTGAGATCAGGATAAGAGATGCCACTTGTGCAAAGAGATAGGGCACATCTGTAGGAGATGTCCCAACCACCGATGTTTCCACTGCAATGGGCTAGGGCACATCCAAATAGACTGACCTGACTTATATAGAGTCTCCAAGGATACGAAGACGAAGACCTAGAACCTACAACACCCCTTCAGTATGATTAGAAATCCTAGAAATTTTGTCAACATGAAATAAAACTTGTATTGGAATAAACTTTACCCTTGTAACTACAGTTAGCTTGAGTAATATGAGTTGCATCTATTTTGAGCCTAGAACTTGCAAAGGATTAGAGATACTCTAGCAACAAGGAATGACAGTTATAACTTGCAATGAATTTCTCTTAAGTTATTTCTTCTCAACTAATATGGATTGGGTCTTACCAAAATGTTAAAGCTTGGAAGTATTATTTAGTATTACAAGCAAAGCCGATTGTCCATGGAGCTCAATCCTGAACTAAGGAAAGGACAATCTAGAAACAAAGTTTCCTAGATAAAGGACCACTTTGATCCGCTAAAAGGATCCTAAGGCAATTTGGTCTAATGAACACAATTCTCCCAAGGATGACCAAGAATCTTGTGACCATAGGTGATATAGCTCCGCACTGTTTTTTAGTGTAGGGAGTTAGGTCATTTCAAAAGGGAATGTCCAAAGAACCCTAAACGTTGATGCTCCGAGTCCCATAACATTGGACATAACTACATAAATTGTCCCAATAGAACTCAAAGAAAACTTGAACTTACTAAGAATGAAATTGTACAAGCCCTAGTGATCCAGAATATACCAAATACTTAGGAAAAACCTAGAAGATATTCATGATATGTAACTACAATAAATTTTCTCTTGTAATCCAAACTCAGATATATCTAATACAATAAGTGGCTATTTTAAAAGACCATATGCTTATAAGTAATCAGAGTGTCACAATGAATGCATGATGGGTCCTAACCCACAAGCCTTAAGCCACATTAATACTTGTATTCCCCAGTTCTTCCGAGATGAGGACATCTCAAGTTCTCTAAGGGGGAGAGGATGTAATGTCCCCACCATTGAGTTAAGTGCCCCCCCTTTTTAATTAATTAAAAATTTCCCCCTATCATTGCCAACCACAGGTGGAGAGGGGGGGAAAGGACGAGAGGATGAGGGCAAGGGGAAGGAGGATTCAAAGAAGAACACGAAGGAGAGAATCGACGATGACAAAGGCCACGAGCCTACTCCCGCCGCCATGCAGGATAGCTAGAGGAGATCCCACCACCACTCCACCCTCCTCTCTGCACTTTCTTCCTCCCCCCTAACTCTTCTACCCCCCATAATAACCCCCTCCCTCCCTCCCCCCCCCCCCCCCACCCCATTATATAAATTCCCCCCAATCATAGTAAAAGGAGATATGAAGCCTTAGAGGAGGGGGCTAGGGCACTGCAGGGAAGAAGAGGGAGAGAGAGAGAGAAGAAGAGGAGGAGGAGAAGAAGAAGAGGGAGAGAGAGAGAGAGGAGAAGAGAAGAAGAAGAAGAAGAAGAAGAAGAAGAAGAAGAAGAAGAAGAAGAAGAAGAAGAAGAAGAAGAAGAAGAAGAAGAAGAAGAAGAAGAAGAAGAAGAAGAGGAGGAGGAGGAGGAGGAGGAGGAGGAGGAGGAGGAGGAGAGAGAGGAGGAGAAAAAGAAGAGAAGAGGAGGAGGAGGAGGGAGAGAGAGAGAGAGGGAGAAGAAGAGGAGGAGAAGAAGGAGGAGGAGGAGAGAGAGAGGAGAAGAAGAGGAGGAGGAGAAGAAGAGGGAGAGGGAGAGGAGAAGAAGAGGAGGAGAAGAAGAAGGAAAGGAAGAGAGAGAGGAGAGAAGAAGGGAAGAAGAGGGAGAGAGAGAGAAGGAGAGGGAGAGAGAGGGAGAGAGAGAGGAGAGAAGAAGAGAAGAAGAGGGAGAGAGGGAGAGAGAGAGGGATAAGAAGAGAGAGGGAGAGAGAGAGGAGAAGAAGAGAGAGGGGGAGAGAGGAGAAGAAGAAGAGAAGAAGAGGAAGAAGAAGAGGGAGAGTGAGAGTGAGAGTGAGAGAGAGAGAGAGAGAGAGAGAGAGAGACTCTCTGAGGATTCTCCTTCCTTTCCCCTCCTCAGAGGGTGACCACACGTGTTTACTCCCCTGCTATTCGCAAGCTTAACCCCTCCCATTGCAGTAGAAGGAAGTGGCCGACACACCATCTCTCCAAGGAAAGAAAGGGAGAAAGAGATTTACAATCTGAAGTATGGGCCCCAAATGGAGGATGGCACACACCAATAGGAATCCCGTGTCCGATAGTGGAGCCATTTGTCAAGGCATTACCGTCAATACGAATGCAACATTGGGTATGGTTAAGCCACCTCCGAATACCCAGGTAGGAATTGCCATCTTCATTATTCGTGAGTCATAGGCTATATCACTTTGGTATGCACAGAAATTCATGCAAATGATTAGCTTGAACTTATTCCTATTATTATAATTTGACATTCCGATTATTCTTTTTAACCCAACTTAGTTGCATACGGCCTATTTGCTGATAGTGCAATTACAAGGAGGAATTAGTCAAGGGTTACAACTAACATACTTGTTGCCGAAAGAATATGACATTAAGAATCAGGAATACGAAGTCCTAGTTTAAAGTTTGGATACTTCAAAGGTACTTAGCCCAAGAGCCCAAATAATAAGAAAAACTAGATTTTTGCTCAATGCAAACCTTGTTGGAGTCTAGTTGTTTGAAAAATCATCTTGCACTTTTCTTATCACGTATTTACATGTTAGATCTATAAGATGTTGATATATGGGAAAAATTTCCCATTGCTTCATGGCTTGACTGGGGCCTAGTATAAGAAATTAATCATAAGGATATTTGAAACTGAGATGTCCTAAGACCCGTCTGTTAACTACAACTTCTGTCAATCCAATTCGGGGTTGGATTATCAATCAATGTAAGTGACCTATAGCTTATGACACGTACAATGTTTGAACCCTTAACCTATGCCTTAACCAAGGGAAGGAAGTGTTAAGAAACATTTTGCATAGTATCGCCCTTTGATCCCAAGGGGGAGAGCAAATATGTTAAGGAAATGTTATTGCATCTATTCTTGGAATGTTTGGAAAGGAATACCATTGCTCTATTGGTTGTTCAAACAACATGCTAAATGCTTTTACTATCAACTAATTGTTGGATTGCGGTTTGGATGATTATTCCAATTACTTATATTTGATGGTAAATGCATGGTAGGGGTCAGTAATGACAAGTTGCTATGGGGAATAAATGAATGTTTTCCTCGAACATGATATTAAGCTGATTGCCTTGTTCGTGGCTTGACTCCTAAATGGATTAATTAAGGAATGATATTTTGAATGGTTGGATGATCTCCAAGATTGCACTGTGGATTACCCTGAGAGGGCAGTGCTCGATTCACAGGCCAAAGGTCAACTGGTGAAAAGGTCAACCACGAAAATTTTTGTCTCGCTCCTAGGTCGCTTGGGGCCACTGGAGCTCTAGATACCCCTTTCTAAGTACGAAACGGATTTGTAGACTACCGTGAGGCCAACGTCTAGGGTGTATACATATATATTTATATGGCCTATCCCATTTGGGTTTTAGTTTACTAGGAAATAGCTCACAATTAGCATCATACTACAGCACCAACTGACCCTTCAAAATTTTAGATTTCTTAGCCCAAAGGTCATGTAGTGCTTTCATTCTCTTATTTTCTACACCTATTGATGTAATAAAGCCTACAATCAAATTTCATCAAGATACACAAGAGAGAAAAGTCTTTCTTGCAATGCTTCTATCTCACCCAACAAATGATTAAGAGCAAATCGCATAATGGGGAACTCTTTCCAATGGTAAGGCACACTCTTCCCTATATACCAACTTAAATGGGGTGTGGCCTATAGCTCTTTTGAAGGTTTTATTGTAAGCCCAAACCACCACATACAATTGCTTATCCCAATCTCTCTAACTTTTAGACACTATCTTGGATAAGATCCCTACAAGCTATTTATTCATACTCTTAACTTGACCATTTTCTTGCAGATTACATGGGGTAGTTTAATTGTGTTTAATCTTCAAATTTTCCATCAAGGCTACTATAATCTTATTCAAAAAATGTGTCCCTCGATCAGTCACTATCTCATTACGTGGACAAAACGGCAAACAATTTGCTCCATAATAAAATTGGCCATCTCCATAGCATTATTCTTCATCATTGCTCAAGCTTCAAACCACTTTGTAAAGTACTCCGTTTGCTACAATGATATAATGCTTTCGCCCAGTCGATGAAGGGTATATTGATCCAAAAAAATTGATACCCCATTTTTCAAAGGGTTACGTAACCAACATAGGGTTCAATGGCTACTTATGATTCTCCTTGGCATCATGTCTTTGACAGACATCATAGTGCTTAACATAATTGAAAGCATCATGGAAGATTGATGGCCACCAATATCTAGCAATCCCCCACATACTGAATCATGGCATTCCTCAAGAATGAATGGTACCTCATTAGGTACTACAGATCCATGATAAATCTCGTCCACTCCTTTTGGATACAAGACACTCGCTATAATCAAAAAGCATAGTGCTTGCTACTTAATCTTTCGCTTCTTAGACTTTGATAGAGCAGCCCTAAATTCCCCTATAGATAGATAATGCATTATAGTTGCATACCAGGAAGGGATGCAAGTTGTATTGATTTTGAATAGACCTTTGATGTCACTTCCTTTAGCCAAATTTTCCTTTGGCTCCCCGAAATCTACCATACATTCCACAATATCCTACAACTTTAGTGGCTTACTCCTAGTCTCATAATCAAAATCTTGTAAAGTAATTAACCACTTTCCTAAGTCTCTTATCCTTGTAAAAAATACCACCTTTTCATAGAGAATATAGTGCCTAAATTTCTTTGTTTCGAAAGTCATTCCAAGAAGGCACAATTTCTCCATATAAGTATAGTTAACTTTAGATATTCCCAGTTTATGACTAGCAAAGGCTATTGGATGTTACCATTTCTCTTCCTAAGTTTAGGCAAAACAATAGCTAATACTATGCATTGTTGCTACTAAAAATATATAAAATACATCGCCTCTTTCGGGTGCCTTTAGGATTGGCACTTTTGGTAGTTCTTGCTTCATATCCTCAAAGGATACTTGACAAGCTTCACTCCAATTAAAAAGACAATTGAAAGATAACAAGTTTACCAATGGCAACATTCTTTCTACCAACTCATTGAAAACTCTCAAATAATAATGTTGTGCACCTTTTTTGGAGTGTGCCTAGTGGTGAACTCATAGCGACTATAACCTTTATCTTTTTAAGGTCAGTCTCGCGATACTAGCAGAGCTAACCACATGGCCTAATAACAACCCATAGGGCACCCCAAAGACGCACTTTTGTGGATTGAGAGCAATGCTTGCAGAAATATTTGCAATGCTCAAAACATTTCCTTAAAATAAGCAGTTGTCTTTCCCTGGTGGTGGTTGCCCCCAGATCATCAATGAAAACTTTTAATTCCTGTGGGAAAATATCACCAAAAGTCTTATCAGTTATACGTTGCCACAAACTTGGCACACTGCATAACCCAAAGGCTATCACATGATATGCAAAGATACCAAAGACAAGGATGAATGTCATTTTCAACTTATCTTCCTCTGCAATAGCCATTTGGTTATATCCTACAAAGCAATCTATAAATGAATAGATTTCCATCTCCACTAATTAATCTAAAATCATATCAATGAATGGTAACAGATAGTAATCCTTAACCATCTACTTATTAAGCTCTCTCAAATCTTTGTAAAGACGAATTTGATTATTCTTCTTCTTCCTCATAACAACTAGTGAACACCATTTTGTATGTTGTACCAGAAATATCAAGCTAGCTTTCCGTAGTTTTGTTAATTCTTCGAATAGCCCGTCACTTAGTTCAAAAGGCATATACCTTACTTTTTATCATGCAGGATGACTACCTTCCTTTAGAGGAATGGTATGAATAGCTAGGCTCGAAGGAATACCTCTCAGCTCATCATAACTCCAAGCAAAGATATCACAGAATTCCTGAATCAAGGAGACATAGTTCTTTCTTTCTTCCAAACTGAGCATGGACCCTAATTTAATTGGTCATAAATCATTCAATGTACCAAGACCTAACTCAATTATGTTCGCATCTCTTATCCTCTCTTGAGCCTCTATTGGCTCATTTAGAGTTACTTAGTAGATATCCTTTGTAGTGGACCCCTCATTGGATTCATCACTTGATGACATCTCAGTACTAGCTACATCCTCCAATGTATCTATCTTTGTAGAGGATAAAGGAACTCACTCACTTTAAGGAGATTTAGGGTAGGCATCTACTACTACATGTTTGGCACCTCTAGAAAAGATCAATTGACTAGTGGGTATATTAACCTAACAATTCACTTGTAAGATCCATGGCCTGCCTAGCAATACTTGATAGCCAGGCCACCCCACAAACCTAATCACCCTAAAGTTCAGAATGCATTCCACATTTGCGACAGTCATGTGAACTTTAGTAATGTACCCTTTAGTTCGTCTTAAATTGTAATCAGCCATTCGGAGATTTGTGCATGTATCTTTTTTTATTTCTAATCCTAGCCTCTCCATCAATTTCAAGCTCATAATGTTGATGGAGGATCCTGTGTCTACAATAGCATGATCAACTAATATTCCATCAACATATGTTGCTACCCTTGGACAATGCTTTTCAGCATGCTCAAACCAATCATCTCCTACTTGTGCTATGCCCAAGGGCTCCATGATATACCCCATGTAAAGAACCTTCTTAAACTATTTACATACTCTGGGAGACAACCTAATCAACTGTAGGAGGTTTACATTCGGCTTAGCTTTGCAAAGAGAACTCGCTAAATCAAATTCATGATAGCTAGCAAGAGTTCTCTTTTCCCACTAGACCATTCTCTACTTTGGTCTTTGAACATGCTTTGGTGACTCTTTCGTGGATTTTTCCTTTTTGTTTGGTAATTCCTTATCCTTCTTGGGGTCAAATTTACCATCAATGGCTTTTAGGGGTCTTCCTTCCATGTCGGGATTAAGGACTTGCGTCCCCTTATCATCTTGCTTAGGGTTTCCCTAGATAGATTTTACCTTGTCTTTGTCAGCTTCTCTACCCTTTTGACCTCTTATAATGAGCCGTAAATCAGAAGCTTCAGTGCCATTGACACAAATAGCCTAAATATAAGGCTAACTCCACTGCCACTAGGAAGCTCCTCTACACAATAGCTTTTCCTCTTTACAATATTTGTTTTGGTCCCTCATCTTTCTTGAGATTATTTCCTTATGCTTGATGGTTTACTAGATTTGGCTGTTTACTTCCTTACTGGAGAGAACTAAACTTGCTCTAACACATACTAGCTAAGTGACCGGACTTCTCACATATGTCACATTTAACATTTTGACAATTTCTAGGAAAATTTTGGCCAGCACACCACTTGCAACTGAATCTTGAGGGGGGACCTCTCCAAGATATCAACTCCCTCTCAAATTTTGATGCTTCTTAAGGAAATTGACATCAACCTCTATTTGCCTATATTATTCTGTGATCATGTCAATATAGTGCTTCATTAAATTTGTCAAGGACATTCGAGGCACTTTACTCATATCTGCGATCATCTACCTGTCGTTCCATTGGCCTAACCACTTGACTAGGATTTGGCTTTGCTAATTCTCCGAAACATAATTAGGGTTTATTGTTTGGCTTCCAATACTTGGTGGGGCCATTTGACTAGCATAGGCATGGTCACACTGGGAGGAGTTGGAAACATGGGCACATTTTGAATCATGCTTCCTCTCCCATTAGAAGTACTCACGGCTGTCCTTTGACCTCCATTTGTCAATTCTAAAGGACTTCCAATACCTAGACTCGAATTCTAGTTTTCTTTAGAGATATAGGCCACTTGTAATTGCTACTCTACCTCCTCTGCTCGTGTAATAGTCATATCAATGTCAACAATAGCAACACTTCTCAACTGCACTTGAATGTTAAAGACTAGCCCATGCAAAAAGTATTGCAGCTAAGCAGCACCCGGAATAGGAGTATAGGTTTGCAACTTACAAAATACTTCCTTCAGTTTCTTAGCATAGCCTTGAATGTTCTCGTGAGGTTCTTGATGTGTTACATTGAGAACATGTAGCTAGTACATTGACCTCCCCTTTTAGGTGCAAACTCTCTTTGGAAGGCCACAAGAAATACATCAATCATAGTTATGGTAACAGCCTCTAGGGCCCTATGATACCATACTATAGCTTGTTCTTTCAAAGTAATATTAAAGAACATCATCAAGTGTCCTTCATCTTGGATTCAACATTTGAACATTAACTTTTGGAAGTCATTGATATAAAGTTCTTTATCTTCCTCTACTAACCCATTAAAAATGGGTAGAGAAAATCCCAAGACTAGCATGACGTTTGGCATTCCTACTAGGATTGCAATGGGTTGTGCTATGACCTTAACCAGATTCACTAAAGGAGTTTGAATGTATGACACTATTACTCCACTCAAAGTGGGCTGACTAACTAGAAGAGGGGAAGTACTAGAACTTCCTCCTCCTAATAGACTATGCATGGGGCTAGGGTTACTAAGACCCCTCCCTTATAGGGATATTGAACCACTCCTTTGCAGAGAATAACCCCTAATAATTATAGCCCGCCATCGAGCTTGTTTAGCTCTTTCTTGCTTCTGAAGCTCAGCTTGACGGTCTTTTGAATCAATTTCACTACCTTTTGCCATACACTAATAAACTTGTCTATATTGACCAAGATTTAGAAACTACCACTGTAGAGGTGATCAACTGCCAAGACCCACGAACCGCTTATTACTTCAAGCATTCCAAGCGGAACACTAATGGCTACCTCTCACATAGTCAACCTGCCATCCATCTTTACAAGTGTAGTGAGCTTACCTCCTTGCCTGATCGAGTTGCCTCCTCTCCTCCCGAGCACTCCGAAAGCTCCACAATCCAAGTGCAAGCTTCTAGGGAGCTCTATCCTCAAGCTCCATGCTCCAAGCTCCATTGCCGCGAGAAAAACAAGAGAAGAGAAGAGAATAGAAGAGAAGAGAAGAAGAGAGGAGAATATGGAGAGCTTCTCCACCATGGTCCCTCACCCTCACACACTCACTCCCTCACACTCTCACACTCCCTTTCTCAAGCACAAGCTCAAGCAAGCAAGCAAGCAAGAAGAAGAACAAGAAGAACAAGAAGAAGTAGAGAGCTACTTTTGGCCACACACAAGAATGAGCTTCTCATTCACTTTTCAACTTTATATACAAAACCCTAAATCCCTTTTGGGCGGCCATCCCCTTATCGCCTTTTTTACATGGCTGACCTAGGCCCTTTTTCCCATTGTTCTCCTTATCTTTCTAACTTCATTCCTACCACCCATCTACTTTTACAATTTGCACGGCTGACGCTCTTAAAATGAATTGTAGTGCGCCTTACACTCTTTTACAAAAGTATTGATGCGTTTTTTCTTGTGCGCCTTTCTCCTTGATTTAGGTATTTTTTCCACTTCCTGTGTTTCCATATTTTTCTTGGTGCACCTTCGTCTTCAATTTCACTTTTGCCTTGGCCTTGTCTTCTACTTTAGATTTTCTAGATTTTTCACCTTGTTCATCTGAGGGTTGACATTACCCCTCTCCTAGACGAGTGCTAGTCCATGGCACTCACCATCATAGGTAGCTGGCTTTGGCATGCACCAAAGACATGGTCAGAAGGGACATCTGTGGTTTGCCTCTTGGAGGAGTTTTGGTGGTGGTGTGGATGAAGGTCATTAGGAGCACGTTGTTGGCCTGCTTGGCTAGTGGTAGGATTGTTGGGGTTTGTGGTAGGGTTGTTCTTTGTTGAAAATTGCACTAATGGTTGGCACAAGTGTTGGTTTTTGGGGATTCTACACATGACAAATCTTTGGTGGGCGTGCATGATGATAAAGGATAAGAATTCATAGTTGAGTGTTGATGAAGAGTTGATGACATTTTCGTTGGATTCTTCAATACCTGCAATTGAAAACCTCTCATATGTGGTCTCTCCTTGGGGATAGTGCTAGTCTTCTTATCATGCACAAGACATAGTTTGATTAGTTTGGGAGACAGGTTAAACTCTAAGGAAGATGAGAGTATTGTCCAGCACTTGAGGACCCAAACTGTATATAAATTGTGGTGCAGATATTATGTGAGTGCACGTGCATACTTAGATAGTACGTAGTTAGGAGATTGCTAGCCTGGTTCCTCGTAGCAATAGGTGGATGAAGTGACGAGGTTCAATGGGGTGGAACAAATTGTTGATGTTTAGGAGAAGTATACTTGAAGGATTCTCGAGACATTATTTATGCCTTGGTCAACACGATGTAGGATAATTGAGCTCATTGGACGCGGAGATTAGATTTGATCGGGTAGTGGGGGCCTTCAATGTTAGTGATGGATCACCATTGTTGAGTCTACTTGAAAAAAGAAAAAGGTAGTGCACTACCTAGAGGTGTGTCTACCTCACTTTGTGCAGTGTTATATGGTTTTCGTGCTAGTGCAACTAGGGGTTGGGTCAAACCTTAGGGAAGCCTATGATGATGTCCCACACTTGAGGACCCAGTTTGTGTACAGGGGAGGTGCTGTGGTGTCACTTAGGGAGACAAGTCTAACCATAGGCAAGCACAAACTCCTTAGGTATGTCTTGCCCTTGATGTGCCCTAATTGTGAAGTGGGGGGACAGGAAGGGCTAGGGGGCTATAGGCACGAAGCCGGCTGACCAAGGCCACCGGTCATGCCTAACCTAAGGACCCCTAGGAGCACCCTTTGTGGCACTCTAATATACATGGGAAAGCTCATTATTTCTTTTCTTTTTCTTTGTGCCAGTCTTTTTTTGTTTGCTCTTTCTTTTCTTTCTTTCTTTCTTTTTCTTTTTCTTTTTTGTTTTTTTTTTTATTTTGGAGATGCATTGGGAAGGGGCATGCTAGACATCATCATGATGCTCTATAGTAGTTCCATTTCGAGAGGGCCTAAGAGATTTACCAAGGAATGCATGGCTTGGCATGGAGCCCTTTTCTCTTTTGAAAATACTTATTGTGGCCTCAGAGGGGCTTGGTTCCTGCACTCGTTCTTTCTTTCGTTGATTTGATTCAGAGTCACACGCTTCTTCATGGACCAGCTTCGGTGGCTCGTGTTGAGGCGGCTATATTTGCTATTTTGGCTCCCCAAAACACTAGCAAGGGGAGAATTCCTGTGAGGTTCATTTAGTTCATATTAGGGAAGCACATTGCTTCTCTATTCCTAAGCCAGTGTTAGGATTAGGTGTCATGTTATGGAGTCCATGTTGTAGTGATGTGCCAACTTGTAGGCTAAATCTTTGATTCCCTCTTCATTAGAGTAATTTCCTCCTTCCTTTTGCCTTAGTAGTTCTTCCTCCTCTTCTAGTGTTTGCTTGCACCTTCTTCTAATCTCTTCTATTCCTCCTCCACCCCGCATGCACAATTTCTTTCACAATTTAAAGATTGTTTTGTCGATGATTTACCACTTGGTTTACCACCTACACGTCCTGAAGACCATAAAATAGATTTAATCCCAGGTTCTCAACCACCATGTAAAGCACCTTATAGACACAATCAAATTGAACAAAAATAAATCTAAACACAAGCTGAGGAACTGTTGAACCAATAACTCATTAGGCCCAATAGTTCTCCTTTTGATGCACATGTCCTATTAGTTAAGACGAAAAATAATACCTATAGGATGTGCATCAACTATCGTGCACTAAACAAAATCACTGTTAAGAATAGATATCCAATCCCTAGAGTAGACGACCTCATGGATAAACTACAAGGGGCCACTGTTTTTAGCAAGATAGATCTCAAGTCTGGATATCACCAAGTACGCATGGATACATTTGACATTTTTAAGACTGCATTTAGAACTCAGTTTGGTCATTATGAATTTCTTGTTATGCCTTTCGGTTTGACCAATGCACCAACTACATTCAGTCATATGATGAATCGATATTTTTGAAGTATCAGAATTGTATGATTGTTTTCTTTGATGATATTTTGGTTTTTAGTAAGGATGAGAATGAGCATTGTGAACATCTATCTTTAGTTTTCAAGTTGTTGAAAGAGAATCAATTGTATGCTAACCCTGACAAGAGTGAATTTTTCCAAACCCATATTGAATACTTAGGTCACATTATTTCTTCTGATGGTATTCGCATTGATCCTAAAAAGATAGAGGCAATTTTGAATTGGCCAATCCCTAAAAATGTACATGAGTTACATTCTTTCTTAGGCCTCTTGGAGTCAACCATGGCGACTTGGAGTTCTCGGGAAAGCTTTTTCTATTACTCCAACCACTCCACTTTGTAGCCCACTTGAGTTCCTCAATGATATCCAAGGCAAGCAAGGTCACAGCATCCGAGCTCTCTACTCTTGCCACTCGGGACTAGCATGAAGATATTCTCCCACTCCACTTCTGCTGCTATGCTCTCAAAGAGTGGTGTTCTCTTTCCAAAGTTTCTCGAAGTGGGCGGTATCGGCCTACTTGAGGTGATCCACCTATGTTGCTAGATCCTGCTATTGATGTTACTGCCTGGTCAAGAACCTATCAATGAAGTTCAAGAACCAATGGGTCATCTCCCAGTTGGACTCACATGGGATGATGACGAGTTGCTGGAACAAGTTGGCAGGGAGAGGCATGGCCACAAGGGATGTGCTATTGGGACTATTGAGAGAAGAAGTGGGGATGGGGGGACTTGGTGATATCTATGGTCTCCTCCCTTGGGCGCTTCTGGCCCTTAGATTTGAGGAGGGTGTGTTTGGCAGAGGCAGGGAGAGGCATGGCCACAAGGGATGTGCTATTGGGACTATTGAGAGAAGAATTGGGGACGGGGGGACTTGGTGATATCTATGGTCTCCTCCCTTGGGTGCTTCTGGCCCTTAGATTTGAGGAGGTTGTGTTTGGCAGAGAGGCTAGTGGTAGCAGAGCTTGATTTCTTGGGGGATTGGGGATGGTGGGTCTCTTGTGGTATGAGACCTTGTTTGGTGGTTTGCTTAGTAGCAAGGTTGGGTGG
This sequence comes from Lygodium microphyllum, assembly GCF_053477565.2. Lineage (NCBI taxonomy): Eukaryota > Viridiplantae > Streptophyta > Polypodiopsida > Schizaeales > Lygodiaceae > Lygodium > Lygodium microphyllum. The sequence goes on along the minus strand of NC_141153.1, from coordinate 50,442,071 downwards.
CTAATTGTCATTTTTTTAAAGGACTTGTTCTTCGCCACTCTATAGGGTGGGTTGATCCTCCTTTTTTAGCAACTCAATACTCTCCATGGTGTCCTTGGTGGGGATGGGGGTGGGCTTTGCCATGGCTCTTATCTTAGGATGAGAGAGCTATTGCCGAGGAAAGCTGGTAGGCCAGGTCAACAAGTCAGGTGGAGGAAAGAGAAGGGTAATGTATGGCTGCACATTATCTTGATGGTTTTGATAGTGGAGTGTCTATGGGAGAGGCATTTCACCTAGACGAAGAGGTGGTTCAAAATGATATGCACCCAAGAAATAGGAGTATCATGAGGGGAGAAGAAAAGAGAAACTATCTTTCTTGAGACATTGAACACCTTTGCTTGTAAGTAGAGGGCCTCAAGCATGAATTTGAGGGTGTCGAGCTTGCTCTTGTGATCATTGACCAAGTTAGTTAGCTGATACTCTTTTGCTCTAGTAACACCCTACTCAATGAAGTTAATTAGGAGGTGGAGCCTTTAGATTATATTGTTAGTGAGTAGGGTGTTACAGTGGAGCCCAAGAAAGTGCAATGCATAAAGGATTGGTCTACTCCAACCAACACTACTTCATTGAGGGGATTTCTTGGACTCTCTTATTTCTACCATCTATTTATTGAGAAATATACCTATGTTGTAGCATCTCTTATTGATAGGTTAAGGAAAGAATATTTCTTTCGGGATGCTATAGCAAAGAGGAGCTTCAATGCTAAAATCCTTTCTTATTTTAGCACCTATCTTAATTTGTCCAAAGTTTTCTAAAGGGTTTACCATATGTGTTGATGCAAGTGGTCAAGGCATCGGGGCTGTTTTAGTTTAGGACTATGAAATTATTACTTATGAAAGCCAAAACTTAGATGAGAAGGAGGAAAGGCTACATGTTTACGAGCAAGAAATGTTATGGCTCCCATACTTCAAAGTTATGATTTTGAGATCTCTTACATGGTTAGAAAGGATAATGTTGTGGTTGATGCAAGGATGATAAGAAGGATAGTCAGCCAGCAAAGAAGAGCAGTGTCAAGATAGAAGTGAATGTAGTAAGCCATGAGAGTGATAGTGGTAATGTCATACTCTTTGTCGCTTCTTGCTTTAGTGCACATGCCTTCATAAAAAATACAAATGATGACATGAATGCTTGGATCTTGGATTCAGGTGCCTCATTTCATGTTACTCCTCACCATGGGTGGTTCTCCGATTACATTGGGGGTAGACATGGTGTTGTCCAATTGGGGGACAACTACACGTGATATTGTAGGCATTGGCAATGTGCAGTTGTTGCAGTTTCAACATGGTTCGGTCTTTACTCTTCAGAATGTAAGGCATGTACCCCAACCTCAAGAGAAGAGCTTGATTAGCATAGAGCAACTAGATGATGATGGTTATCATAACACCTTTGGTGATGGAAAATGGAAGATATGTAAGGGATCTGGGGTCATTGCTAGAGGTTCAAAGAGTGATACTTTGTATCCATTACATGTATTGAGTGTGCATGACCATGTTATTTCCATAACCGAGTAGCCAAATGTTTCTTTATGGCACGGCCAATTGGGATACATGAATCAGACTGAAATGAATGTGCTCTCTTGTTTGGGTTATTTTCCTTGTTTGCGGTATGCAAATTTTCATCATTGTGTCTATGGTAAGCATGCTTATACTTCACATAAAAAGGCCCTTTTTATTGAAATCTTCTTCTTTAGAGTTGGTATCCTCATATGTATGTCACATGCTAGGGCTATGTCTAGGGGAAAAGAAATACTTTATCACCTTTGTCAATAATGCTACACACAAAGAATTGGTTTAAGGCTAGGCTATTAGAGATGGAAAAACTTGAAAAGAATGGTACTTGGGATTTGGTGCATCTGCCTAAAGGGCAGAAAGATTCTTCCATGCAAGTGGGTTTATAAGATGAAAGTCACTTTTGGTTCCTCTCCAAAGTAAAAGCACGGCTCGTTGCAAAGGGGTACAAGTAGGAACATGGGATTGACTTTGATGGAATCGTCTCTCATGTAGTCCAAATGATTACTTTGAGAACCATCTTGGGCTTGGTTGCATTGAAGATATGGAATTCATACAGGATGTAAAGACAACATTCTTACTTTGTGATCTGCACGAGGACATATATATGTAGCATCCTAAGGGTTTTGTGGCAAAGGGCAAAGAGAACATGGTATGTAAACTCAAGAGGAGTTTGTATGGGTTGAAACAGGCACCTCAAGAATGGTATCACAATTTTGATGCATTCATGTAGTCTCTCGAGGCTACTTTCACAGGAGTTAAGTGGATCATTGCTTATACACCAAGAAGGTAGTAGATGGCAGTCTGATTATCTTGGTCTTGTATGTGGATGACATGCTGATTTTACAGGCGCAGGGATGTTCATGCTCGACTCTCTGAAGCAAAGTCTTGATGGCAACTTTGACATGAAGGATCTTGGTGATGCAAATCATATTCTTGGAATGTGGATACTCACGGCTAGATCAAAGGGGCTTGTCTATCTGTCCCAATAGGAGTATGTATCCAAGATTTTATAGTGTTTCAATATGGTATTCCATTGCCTCCATATATGAAACTCAGTGCAAAGGATAGCCCTACATTTGATGATGAGAAGGCTGAAATGGCCAAGATTCCATATGCTTTAGTTGTTGATAGCTTGATGTATGCTATGGTTGCTACATGTCCTAACATTGCCTTTGTAGTGGGAGTGGTTAATTAGCAAGTACATGATAAACCTTGGCAAGAAGCATTGGGAAGTAGTGAAAGGTATCATGAGATACCTCAAGGGCACAAAGGATTCGTTCATCTACTTTAGAAAGCAAGAGGCATTTGTCATTGGCTTTACGAATGCAGACTATGCTAGACATGCAGACTGCAGGAAGTCTACTTCAAGGTATGTATTTACCTTCATAGGAGGATTAGTCTTTTGGATATCCAGGCTACAGAAGTGTGTTGCATTGTCTACTATAGAGGAGAGTACATGGCTCCCACTAAGGCATGTAAAGAGGCCTTATGGCTTTCACATTTGGTTGGAGGGCTTGGTATTGTAGAGGTTCTTGTCCTCCAATGTGACAGTCAAAGTGCTATCCTGTTAGTATGGAATCGTGTCTTTCATGCAAAGACAAAGCACATAGAGGTGAAGTACCATTTCATCAGGGAAGTACTTGACAGCAAGAGCAACGAGCTAGTCAAGGTACATACTAATGATAACCCTACAGACCTTCTCAGGAAAGGTCTTTCAACAGAGTAGTTTGCTCATTGTCGAGGCAGATGATGGGAGTTGTATAGGTATAGGTTTTCAACTTTGTACATATTTAGAATTAGCTAATTCTTTTCCTCTACCTTTAATCATGTTGCCTTTAAGGGTGAGGTTGTTGGAATAAAAAGGACCACTGTGCCCATGCCTGCCCATTAGGGAACTATACTATCACACACACACACACACACACCCCTATCTAAAACCTTAGCAGTACAATCTTTGTACCCACATATACTATGTCACTGTCTCTCACTTTCAACCTGCATTGCTTCATCCATAAAAGCTCCATACTCTGTGGTCCGTGCACTTCACCATCAAGGCACTTTATTTTCCTCTTAGGAGTTTCTTTTTCCTTGGTCTTGTAAATATGCTTATTCACTTTTAGGGTGTACTTAGTCTCATAAATATTTCCTATTGATACCTCTCAACACACCTTGAGTTGTATACCCTTTCAAGCTTGCTCTTCTCTAAGTTGTGCACTTGCATGCTTGCAATCCTAAATGCAATAATTAGTATCAAAGCAAGCTTTGACCTCTTAGGTAGAATCATTAATGCCTTTTGCTTGATATTCTTAGATTGGAATGAGATTTGGCAAGCATTTGAAGATGAAAAAGACTACGGATGAACCCAAAAAATCTCGATATCATCAAATTTTTAGTCATGTTTATTTTTTGTTTGCAGTACTATTAGTATTATACTAGCTACTTCATTCCTTTATGTAGAACTTTCAACATCATTCTTTTCTACATGTAAAAGTCCTTTTAGTCTCCTTTATTCTATGCTGCAACATATCACAAATTGGTTTTTGTATATCTTCCTCTATACATGCAAATTTTGCATCAAGTATAATCAATGGTCATGATTAGAAACAATGATGTATTCCATACATTGGCTATTGTGAGGAGAAATTATATGGAACCAGCTATCTATTGTGGGGTTATATAATGCATCATGTGTTGGTTGCAAAGGGACTTTGGAACATTGTACATGGAACTAAAAGACATCCTAGTGGTCTTTCAAAAGCTGCAATATAGCAAAAGCAACATAACCTAATGCTATTGGGGATGCTACAATTTTCAATTTTTGCTCCAATTGTTACTAGAGTACCACCACTACCTACTCTAGAGTAGATTCATTGGGATGGCAAAGATGAAAAAACTCATGCTTTGATTGCATTTTTTGTTAAATATTTCATGATTCCACATATTTGATCATGTAAGAGAACTAAGGACGATTGGGATACTCTTGCATGTTTGTATCAAGGAAGAAATGAGGTCCATTTTGCTTACGTACATAAGTAGTTAGAGAGTGAACAAATGGATGAAGGTGATTCTATGGAAATTTTATTGACAAAGATCAAAGATCTTAAGGAGCAATTGATTGTAGACGAGATTTTGCCAAACAGTTCACTTGTGCAAATTGTTCTCAATGGTCTTTAACATGCATGCTCTCACTATGATCATTTTGTGTCAACCAAAGGTTGCTCCATAGTGACTTGCACTATAACTATCTGGATATAAATCTATCATAGAGATATTCTCACTTACACTTTCACAATGGCATCCCATGTTAGGCATAATTTTTTTCTACAAAAGTAGTATGTCATTTGGATACAAATTATGAAGAAAAACATTGAGGGGACATCTAGATTTAATTCTAGTCAACAACTAGACTCATTTATATTCTTCAAGTCATGTAAGGGTATATCAATTAACAATACTATATCTATTAATATATGAAACACAATCACAAAGAAGTCCTAAAATCCTAGGAGAGAATAGTTCAATAATCAAAAAGTTGAGCAGTACTATACATATTAATATACCACATACGATCACAAAGAAGTCTCAAAATATCCCAAGAGAGAGTAATAGATCATCAAAAATTTGAGCAATAAGCAACATATATCTACTTATTCTTTGTGCTTATGTTTTTATCTGTATAATGAACCACACCCAAATGTGAGTACTCAATCCTAAACATGAGCCTCGATGGATGCTTGAAGCTTGATGTGAAGCCAAGTCTAGACCCCCCTCCACAGGGTGTATAATGGATCACTCTAAGTTAAGTAGGATGAAAGACCCAAAATGAGGGCTAGAGATGACCCAAAGTGAGGGTGAGAGATGGCCTTGAGGATCAACTTGATGAGGCCACTTGTAGATGTGCCAACTTTGTGTTTGGAGATGGACGAGACCCATAATCTTAAAATATAATGTGTAAGTCATTTTATATCATTTTTTAACATTTTCCCTTTTAAGAAGCAAGAATGAGAATGATTCTAATCTATTTTCATGTTGAAAAGTGAAAAAAGCACAAGTCTAGATGAGTGCCTAGGAAAGGAGCCAAGTTCACACTTGAATCATGACCAATCAAGTGAGTTAATGAATAAAAAATCATTATCTATAAAAAGAGTACTCTAAAAATACACCACAATATGTGCAACTAGCTCAAGTTGCTGTCAATTTGCAAGAGAAACTAGAGGCATCTAACAATTTATTTTCGTAGGGGGAGAATCTCAATATGAATAGCACCCAGGAAATCCCCGTTGGACTCTAAAGAGCCAATAAAGCCATGGAACCCACAACTCTTGGGGCTCAAGAAACTAAATCTACATTTGAGTCTTGACCAGCAGGCAATGACCAGAGCTCCAAAATCCATCCTTGCAAGTGGAAGAGCCAAAATTTTGGTAATGACCAAAGTCCAGAAAAACGATCCTCACAAGTGGAAGAGCCAAAAGTTTTGAATGCCCAACCACAAGCATAACAAAAAAACCATCCTCACAAGTGGAAGAGCCAAAAGTTTCGAATGCCCAACCACAAGCATAACAATGATGGTTGGCCTATAGAGGATAATTAGGTTTGGTGAAGGAAAACGATCCTCACAAGTGGAAGAGCCAAAAGTTTTGAATGCCCAACCACAAGCATAACAATGATGGTTGGCCCATAGAGGATAATTAGGTCTGGTGAAGGAAAACTAGTCACTAGTGTTGAAGCTCAGCATGAAGCTCAAGCACACCTTGAAGTTGTCCCTGAACCCGTCCAAGCTAGCACGGCAATTCAAACTTGCATTCAACAATGATGGTTGGCCCATAGAGGATAATTAGCTTTGAGAAAAAAAAAAATCTATTTCTAAATGTTTAAATTTTATCTAAATTTTCATAAATTCTTTAATCAACTTATGTAGTTACTCATATACACTTCAATGTAAGTAAAGAAAGAAGCTCATAATATTGGAAAAGCATGTAAGATGAGGCTTTTACTTCATAAATTGCATCTCTCTTTTGTCATCTGCTCGGGCCCTATTAGAATCTTCCAAGCTCTTTCCTCTCTTATATGGGTTGTTGGTAATGAAGCTCAACTTGAAGCTGAAGCATACCTCGAAGTCATTCCCAAACTTGTCCAACCCAAAGAATTGGTCATCACATGGCAACCCAAAGTTGGGGTCACACCCATAAAAATGATGGTTGGTCCACAAAGGATAACTAAGTTTGGGGAAGGAAAACAAAGCTATTCCCAAATCTTTCAATTTTATATAAGAATTTCATACATTCTTTAATTGACTTATGTGGTTACTTATATGTACTTCAATGTAGTTAAACAAAAAAGCTCAAGATGTTAGAAAAGCACGTAGATGAGTATTTTGCTTCATAAACTATGTCTCTCTTCTCACATCATGCAGAAGCCCTACTTGAATCCTCCAAGCTCTTCCCTCTCTTCCCCACATAGAGAGGAAGCAATGCTAAATTTCATCGAATCTATTCCATGTCTCCCAAGAAGCAAAGATGTTATGCGGGCTGCCTACTGCTAAGCTCATTCTAAAGCTAAAACACAACTCAAAGTTGTCCGAACTCGTCTAACAAAAAGAATAGGTCATTGCACAACCCAAAGTTGTGATAATACCTTGTAACAATGATGGTTCGCCCATAGACAATAATCGAATTTGGTGAAGGAAAACTCAATTATTTCTAAATCTTTACATTTTATCTCATAATTTCATAGATTTCTTAATCAAATTATATAGTTACTTATATGCACTTCAATGTACTTAAAAAAAGTATGTAGGATAAGTCTTTCACTTCATAAATTGTGTCTCTCTTTTGCAATCATGCCAAAGCCCTACTAGAATCCTTTGATCTCTTCCCCTCCTTTCACACAATGCAGAAGCTCTGCCAAATTTTGCCAATGTTATTCCATGACTCCCAAGAGACACAAAGATGGTCTGCGGCCTCCTATGCAACACGATGAAGGGTTGTTGGTGCTAAAGCTCACCTCGAAGCTCAAGCACACCTCAAAGTTGTCCCCGAACCCATCCAAGCCAAGAAACCAATTGTCACATGGCAACCCAAAGTGAAGGTCCTACCTGTAACAATGATTGGACCATAGAGGATAATCAAGTTTGGTGAAGGAAAATAGCATTACTTATAAAACTTTATATTTTATCCCAGATTTGTGTAAATTATTTAATTAACTTATGTAGTTACTCATATTCACTTCAATGCAATCAAAGGAAGAAGCTTAGGATGTTAGAAAAGCATGTAGGATAAGTCTTTTGCTTGATAAATTGTGTCTCTCTTTTGCAATCATGCACAAGCCTTGTCAAAATCCTTCAAGCTCTTCCTCTCTTCCTACATGGTGCAAAAGCTTGGCTAGATTTTTGCATGATGAAGAGGTCGCTAATTCTACCGCTCACCACCATGAAGCTCAAGTATACCTTGAAGTTGTCCCCAAACCCATCCAACCCAAAGAACCAATCGTTGCATAGCAATCTGATACCACATAATAATGATAGTTGGCCCATAGAGGATAATCAATTTTGGTATTAAAATACAAAGTTATTTCTAAACCTTTAAATTTTATCTCAAATTTTCATAAATTCTTTAATCAACTTATGTAGTTACTTGTTAATAATGTGAAGATACAAAGAAAGAAAAGAGCTTGGAAGGACCAAAATCTTCAAACTTTTTGAGTTTTATCATTATTTTGAAATACATAAGAGAGCTAGGCTCCCTTCCATGCACTTGTCACTTGACCAAAAAGAGAGCTGGAATGCCCAAGGGGAATGGAGAGACCCTAACCCTAAAAACTTATATAAAGAGAATGGGAAAGAATAGAGCAATTTATTCTTGTGTGTGCTAACTTTTGACTCTAGCTTTCTTGATTTTGTCTTGTAGGAGAGAGATTGAGATTGAGATAAAGAGAGTGAGAGTATGTGGTGAGGACCATTGGTGAAGCATCCTTCTCTTCTCATGTTCTCTATCATGACTTTTTCATACTCTCATCTTGCATAAAGAAGGCCATAGAGTGTGTAGGAGCTTAAGGAGTGCACATTGGATTATGGGATACATGAGAGTATTCTTCGTGCATGGAGATTTGCCTTGCATATTTACTGCAATCAAATGTGGATTCATGTGCAAGAGACTATGTGAAAATTACTTTTTGACATAGTGGTTGAACTTCTTGAATCTATGAAAAGGTGTCCAAAGTCCAGATATTGAGCACATGATACCCCAATATTTTGGTTCCATTGTTGAGAACAAGGACAATATGACCGCAAAGTCTCTTGTGTGGTTCATGGTCGCAGAATAGGAGGGATCTCGAGGAGGGGATACTCTTGTCAACTCTGAAATGCTTCCAATTAGTTAGGTTTATGTTTGTAATATACCCATCACTTAGTTGTGGAAGTAATGCTTTATGGTCATTCAGGGTCTATCCCAGTTGCTGCCATCCACTATCCATAGGAATAACTAGGTGGATACCTCACTATGAAGTACTTGGCCTCAATCCATGAGGAACGACCTGAACATTTTTAAAAGTTTGGACACTCTCTAATAGTATTCTAATACTCTGTCAATGCAATCACATTGTATTTATTCAATACTGAGAGTAGTCAATTTCTGCACTTGGTTCATAATGAGTAGAGATAGGGGTTGCTAAACTCTACCTCTCTACCTGCCTAAGGCAAAATCTCATCTATGTTCCTCTAAAACAAAGCGTGATTGGAATCTACAACCCAAACCTAGGAAAAGTCAATGTATATCTCTTGTCCTAAATTTCCATATGAGAAAAGTACTCAACTTATTAGGTCTACCTAAGAATAAATCATTTTCCATCAAGAAACGATGCCCACTTCCCAATCGAACCTTGTTTTTCTATAGTTTTCTAAACAAGTCATACTTCATGCTATTTGACATTTAAAAGAAACTTCCTTAATTATCCCTTAACACTGGGTTCATTTCATGTCTTCATTAAGCACAACACGAAAGCAACAAAGATATTCCTTTAAAACATTTGCATTATTAATTAGTAATCTTTACATTGGATTCGTACTCATGGATGCAAATACAAAAATTTGCTCTCTTCTTCCAAGAAACAATTAGTCCATTCATTTTGAGCTCTTCATACTCACAACATCGTATTCGTATGGATTTCTTCTCCATAGTATGACTAACTACGTAATTACCCTTTTCGACTAGAGTCCCCCTAGTTATGTGTTGTCATAGGAGAAAACCTTATGTATGGGACCTTCCTACCTTAACACTAGTTAGCACTCATAGGTGGAATAAAATTAGCTCAAATTGAGCCTAAGTAATTGCGCTTGGGGGGGTGCAAATCGCTCTTGGATCTGGGCATAAGCAAAAGTTTTTAATAAATTTCTTGGATGTACTTTACAAATAACTTACAACTCAAGGTAGTAACCAATCAATCCTTCTCACACATTATTTTATTAGTTTAATGAGAAGGGAGACTTTATACATTTAATATGATCTTGCATTCTAAATTTAGGGTTGTATTAAGTCAAGCAAAAATATACTATTCAGTCCTTTGATAGATTTCACATACACCCCTTGTACCAATGTGTACACTAAAACATATGCAGATAATCTTGACTTTTCATCGTTTTCAGCTAGCATATGTGTTGGATAATAATTGCAAACTCTTTAAGGCTACAAGAGTATTTAAATTTTTTTTAAAATGTGATTTCAAGTAGCCTAGATTAGATTGAGATATATGGAAATTACCATAAAAATGGTATCATTCCATGTATGCTTGAGTGTTGATTTTCAATGTGTGATCATGCAACTCAAGATTTTCTATATTTTTGAGAGCTTAACAACACCTCCTTGATTTTGGATGACTTTTATGATGGTCATTCATAGTGTCAACCTTTCCTTATTATATGAGACTATGGAAAATCAATACTTCAATATATAAATTAAATAATTTAATTAATTATCTATGCATTATTTATAGTACTTAAAGCGTGTCTCATGCAAGATCACTAACATTCTCATTTTTCCTCTTTTGTTTCTAAATTAGTGCTTTTTTTCTTAATTCTATCAATGATGCACCCCATTTATGGGTACATCCTATAATTCTTGGTGCTTCATTAATACTTATGAAATCCAATAAGATATCTATTATTTCCTTAAAGTGAGATGGCTAAGTTATATTTATGAATATTTTAAGAATTGGAGTTTTATCCAATAAAGATGTGGCTAATTTATTATTCCATAAATTTTCCTAAGCAAGTATAGTAAGGCATACTTAAGAATTATAATTTCTATACATTTTTTCTTTTGTCAATGAAATTTATCCTACAAATAATAAAGGTGAAAGTATCTAATTTTATATGTTAGAATTAATATTGTAAATTTTCCTACACTAAGTATTGTGTTGAAGATGGACTTGCCATGTTGGAAGGCCCTATCTTGTTAGACACATTGACCCTTTTGCAAGGGAGCATGATGGATGAAGAAAAAGAAAGTGGGTAGGATGTGGCAAAGGGTTTACAGCTTAGGGGAAAGTGCTTCAAGAACCTTATTATTTGCATTCTCACTCTCTTTCAAATGGTCTAGGATATTTTTTAAAAATCCTTCCTTCATATCACTCCTCCCTTTTTGGCATCATTCTATCATCACCTACCCCTATTCCCTTATACTCTCAATTGCTCTTCCTTTTATAGTTGGAGGGGGAGGGAGAGCGGAATCTCGCTTATGTAATGAGGTTTTTGAGGTGTCAATGTGTGGCAAGAGTGGAAAAAAATCTAGATGTCTTAAATCTCAAAAATCCAAGTATCAATTAGGGGGGAGAGTAAATATCCTTAGGATGTGTGTGTGTGCGCGCGCGTGCGTGCGTGCATGCGTGTGTGTGTGTGTGTGTGTGTGTGTGTGTGTGTGTGTGTGTGTGTGTGTGTGTGTGTGTGTGTGTGTGTGTGTGTGTGTGTGTGTGTGTGTGTGTGTGTGTGTGTGTGTGTGTGTGTGTGTGTGTGTGTGTGTGTGTGTGTGTGTGTGTGTGTGTGTGTGTGTGTGTGTGTGTGTGTGTGTGTGTGTGTGTGTGTGTGTGTGTGTGTGTGTGTGTGTGTGTGTGTGTGTGTGTGTGTGTGTGTGTGTGTGTGTACAAAAATAGGGAAAAAATGCTATCTTTTCTGATTCCCAATAGTTGGGGGGAGGGTACCCTCTATTGAAAGGACATTTAAAATGAAGGGGGGGCTCCATGATAGAAGGATAGAGGGAATCTCTCTCTCTCTCTCTCTCTCTCTCTCTCTCTCTCTCTCTCTCTCTCTCTCTCTCTCTCTCTCTCTCTCTCTCTCTCTCTCTCTCTCTCTCTCTCTCTCTCTCTCTCTCTCTCTCTCTCTCTCTCTCTCTCTCTCTCTCTCTCTCTCTCTCTCTCTCTCTCTCTCTCTCTCTCTCTCTCTCTCTCTCTCAAGGGGTTAGAACCCCTTTTTCTACACCTTTGTATTTTTATTTTTTAGATATATTCAGAACTTTCTCCTCTTGATTATTTCGCAACAGCTGCCTAACAGGCTAAGAAGGACAGGGTCACTACGACTTCCTTCGAAAACATGTTTTTCAATGCTTGACAATATCTTAACAGGAGGTAGATAACTACTCCAACCTCCCTCACATACACCTAACCAAACCCTAGGACTTCATGCCTTGATTGTTGGTCCCCACAAACGAAAAGAAAACAACCCCCACATACACATATAAGTACCATTAGGGGAAAAACTCTATGATCAGGAATTGCTGGCCATACTTCATGCCATCAAGAAATGGCATCATTATTTGTATGGCAGTTGGTTTAGAGTGAAAAGCGACCATAGAGTACTCAAGTACTTCTTGTCTCAATCAAATGTGACTCTGAAGTAGAGGAGATGGGTAGCCACCTTACAGAACTATGACTTTGACATCACCCACACTCGTGGGAAGGACAATGTAGTGGCTAATTCCCTGTCTACGATGTAGGCATGTAAAGTCTCTGCTATCATGGAGTTACACAATGATTGGATACATAAGCTTCAGGAGGCTTACCTGTTAGACGTTGATCTCAGCAATGTATTTCAGAAATTACAGCAAGGACAATGTGTGGAAAACTCTTCTATCAGCTGAAAAATGGGCTTTTATGGTATAATGGCCGAATTGCCATCCCTCATGCTTCCCCATTCAAGCAGAAAATCATGCAAGATATGCATTCAGCCCCTATAGCTGATCATTTGGGAGTCTTTATGACCTATGACAAAATTGCTAAAAGCTTTAACTGGAAGGGCCTTTGGAGAGATGTGAAAGACTTTGTCCTGGACTGTATGCCTTGTCAGCAAAACAAGGACATCACCTTAAAACCAGCTAGTTTACTTCAACCATTGCCTATGCCTGAAGGCAAGTGGACACACATCACTACGGACTTCATTATCGGCCTACCGGTGACCAAGAAAGGTTGGGACAGCATCTATGTAGTTGTGGACAGACTCACAAAGGCAGCCCATTTCATTCCCACAAAGACTCAGTATAATGCTTCTCAAGTAGCCGACCAATTCATGGAATATGTTTTCAAATTACATGGCTTACCACAGGTCATTGTGCATGACCGAGATGCTAAGTTTATGAATAACTTTTGGCGGGCATTTTTCAGCTCTATGGGCACTCAGTTAGCCCCTTCCACTGCTTACCATCCACAGACAGATGGTCTGACAGAAAGGGTTAATAAATGGCTGGAAACTTACTTGAGGCATTTCTGTCATGATGTGCAGCATGCTTTTGCCTATAATAACTCCACACATGCTAGCATTGGAGTTTCACCTTTTGAGGCCCTATATGGCTACAAGGTGCCCCTTCCTGTGGTTATCTTCAATGATAAAATAAATCCACAAAGCAGGGAAGAATTGGATAGAATGCAGGACTTACTTCAGCAGTGTAAAGCTAACTTGAAGAGAGCTCAAGATCAAATGAAGCTTTATGCTGATGACAAAAGATGGGATGTGGAGTTCTAAGAAGGGGATTTGGTGCTCTTGAAAGTGCCTAAGTCTAGATATGCCTCCCTTAAAGACGGGTCCAGCAATAAGTTGGCACACAGGTTCTATGGACCATACCGAATTATCAAGGGAGTGGGAGACTTGGCATATTGATTGGCATTACCCCATCTACGAAGATCCATAATGTCTTCCATGTAGTCAGTTGAAGCCCTTCATTGGCTCAGCAGTGGACTATGTTGAGGAACTCCCACCAATAGATGAAGAAGGCATCATTCAATACATACCCGAAAAAGTCATAGGACAAAGGGAAAAGAGGCTTTGCTCTCACTCGATCATGGAATACTTCATTAAGTGGCAAGGTCTACCACTTGAGGAAGCTTCTTGGAGGCCAGCTTCAGTTTTGGAAGAGTTTCCATACCTTTTAGAAGTAGATTTGGCTGAAATCTAGCTAACTATGGCCCTGTTTTCTCCCAGACTGACTGCAGATAGCACTCTGTTTTAAAGCAGATTTTATTATGTACTATGGACAGCAATGAACACCATACATGGACTGAAAGTACTTCTTGAGAGCTCTGTTTTGATTTATAGCACACCCGTTGGAAGCCTCCCATAGAAAGTTATGACAGATTCACTACAGCAGGGTCCTATAGTAAACAGCTTGTTGTCCACTGTCTGCAGCCCGCATTTACTCTAGATATTTGGGTCAAAACTCATGTTTATAACTCCCCAATAAGGCCCATGTATTGTACATAACCCATGACCTATCATACACAATAATACCTCTTCATTCATCAGTATACCCTTGTAATAACGCAGTAGAGTAGTACTCTGATCGGCCCCTCCCACTTACCACACGTGCCCAAATTGTTTTTGAGGGCAAAAACCTTCGGGTGGGGATGGAATGTAAGAGAGGGGAACTGAATAATGGGGAAATACTAGCTACACTGGCTGGTATATAAGGTGAGAGAGACTTAATTTTTCATCATCAGATAATTAATACAAGTCTTCTTTCTCCTTCACCTTGCTCTCCAAGCTTCCATGTCTTCTCTCTCTTCCTATCTTTCTCTCTCCATTTCTAGTCTTTTTCTCTCCTTGTACATGTATTTCTCTCTCTTCTATTGTTCTTCTTCTTCTCCTCTGCAGTCTTCTCTCTCTTGTTTCTCTCTCCTAGTCCCACTCCTTCACAATCCTCCCCTGGACCATAATTGAAAAAGACATCTTCAACAAAAGCATAGTTTGCTAGGGAATCGGCAAAGTGATTCCACTATCAACGAGGAACTAACTTACAAGTCACTGTCTCGAAAATACACAACATATCCAATGCTACGCGATGGTACATCCACAGAATGGGATCCCACACACTATAGGTCCCATTCAATTGATTGATTACCAAGTGCAAGTCCCCTTTAACCAATAATCGGCAGACACCACCACATCACACTACATTCAGCCCCATGATCAAGGCATTGTATTCTGCCATATTATTAGTAAAAGAGGGTCCTAAATAAACTCCCATCTTCATGACAACCCTAACCCTACGTCGGGGGTCTTTAATGACCACACCAATACTCGCATGTTTAGCAGGCCCTCGAGAAGCTCCATCAAAATACAAAGTATAAACCCAGGCTTCATTGATAGGACACACCATACTAATGAGCTCATTCGTGCTTATGATAATCAAAATCAAGCCAAGAGAGAGGATGTATAACATGCACAATCCCTTCTTCCTCACTGAGCTGAATAGGAATACTAATCAAAATTCGTTGACAATGGTGGCAATAGACCTTAATATCCCATGTAAAAGATCTGTCTTGCCACTCACAATAACATGATATCCTTTACTCCACAAGATCACTCGACCTTGGCGGTAGCATTGCTGTAGATATGAATGCTCCAGATAGGGAATGATTCATCCCACCTGCTCATCGTCTTGGTACCTATTGCGTGTTAAAGCTAAATAATAAAGGACCTGCACAGGCACCAAGCCCCACATTAGCCCTTACACATAGTATTGCTTTAGCTTATTAAAATTAACTTTAGTCTTAAACTCTACCCCCTGCAAATCTGCTAGAAGGGCCGTAGAGCCATTCTTTCCTAAACGTACAATCTTGTATGTCCATCCCACTTGGGTTCTAACTTACCTGGTAATAGCTCACAATGAGCATCATAATATAGCATCAACTTGCCTTTCGCAAAGTTTTACTTCTTAGCCCGAAGGTCATGAAGGGATTTTATTCTTCACTTCCCTAGCTCTTGATGTAGTAAAGCCTACCAACAATGGAATCTCATCAAGATGGGCAAGAGAAGAATATCTTTCTTATAATGCTTTTGCCTCTCCCAACGAATAATTGAGAGCAAAATGGACAGTGGATAGCTCTATTTCCAATGGCAAAATGCACTCCTCCCCATACACTAGCTTGAACTCGGTGTGGCATGTGGCTCTCTTGAATGTCATGTTATAAGGCCATATATTTCCACATATAATTTCTTATCCCAATCACACTTGCTTTCCGATACGATCTTGGATAAGATTCCAACCAACTGTTTATTTGTACTCTCAACTTGATCGTTCACTTCCGGATTATACAAGGTAGTCTTGTTGTGCTTAATCTTCAAAGCTTCAGTCAAAGCTACGATAACTTTATTCAAGAAGTGCATCCCTTGATCAGACACAATCTCCTTCGGTGGACCAAAATGGCAAATGATTTGCTCCATGATGAAACGGGTGGTCTCCTTAGCATTATCCTTCACCATTGCTCAAGATCTTCAAACCACTTTGTGAAGTAGTCCATCGCTATAATAATATACCGCTTTCTTATAGTTGATGAAGGGTATATTGGTCCCACAAAATCAATACCTCATTTTTCAAAGGGTAATGTCACCAGAATAGGGTTTAGAGGCCGCTTACAATTTTCTCTCACATCATATCTTTGGCAGACATCATAGCGCTTAACATAACTAAAAGCATCTTTGAAAATCGATGGCTACCATAGCCAGCACAGAGAGCTTTTTGGACAGTAAGCTGGCCAGCAAAATGTCCCCCACATGCTAAATCATGGCACTCCTTAAGAATGAATGGTACCTCATCAAGTACTACACGACGGCAATAAATGTCATCTGCTCCTCTCCAATACAAAACACCCGCTATAATTGAAAAGCGTAGTCTTGTTGCTTGATCTTCCTCTTTTCAGACTTCAATAAAGTAGCCCCAAATCCTCCTGTAGATAAATACTACGTTATAGTTGTATAGCAAGAAGGGATGGAAGTTGTATCGACCTTGAATAGGCCTACAATATCACTTCCTTCAGCCTAGCTCCCTGAAATCCACAAGACATTCCACAATACCCTGCAGCTTTGGTGGCTTGCTCCTAATCTCATAATCAAACTCTTGCAAAGGGATTAACCACTTTGCTAAATGGTCATCAACAGTCTAAGTCATTCCACCTTCATAAAGAATACTACCTTCTCATAGAGAATATAGTGCCTAAATTTCTTCATCGCAAAGACCATTCCAAGGCACAATTTCTCCATGTACGTATAATTGACTTTAGATATCCCCAATTTCCTACTAGCAAAGGCAATTGGATGATACCATTTTCCCTCCCAAATTTGGGCTAAATAGCAGAGCTGATACTATACATTGTGGCTAGTGAAAAAATATAAAAAGCTTTACCACTTTTGGGTGCTTTTAGGATTGGCACTTTTGCTAGTTCTGGCTTCACATCCTCGAAGGATACTTGACACGCTTCATTCCACTCAAACAAACAGTTAAAGGATAGCAGATTCATCAATGGCTACGCTCTTTCTACTAGTGCATTGATAAATCTCCGATAATATCCCACTGATGACAGAAAGTTGTGTACCTCTTTTAGAGTACGGGCTCATAGCAAGTATAACCTTTCTCTTTTCTGGGTCAATCAAACTAACCACATGACTTAGTAACAATCCATAGGGCACCCCAAAGATGCACTTCTATGGATTAAGAGCAATGCAGAACTATCTACAACGGTCAAGACATTTCCTTAAGATAATCAATTGTATTTCCCTTGTGGTGGCTGCCCCTAGATTGCCCCTAGATCATTAATGAAGACTTTTAACTCCTCTAGGGAGATGTCACCAAAAGTTTTATCAGTTGCTCATTGCCAAGAACTAGGCACATTGCATAGATCAAAGGCCATCACATGGTACACAAAGGTAGTGATAAACGTCATTTTCAACTTGTCAAACTTCACAATAGCCATTTGATTATATCTAGCAAAGCAATCCATAAACAAAAAGATTTCCCTACCTATTAATTGATCCAAAATATAATCAATAAATGATAATAAAAAGTAATCCTTAACCGTCTACTTATTAAGCTCTCTGAAATCTACGCAAAGCCAGATCTGATTATTCTTCTTCTTTTTTATAACAACTGGTGAACACCATTTTGTGTGTTGAACCAAAAATATCAGGCTAGCTTTTTGTAGTTTTGTCAATTCTTCGAATAGCCCATCCCTTAATTCGAAAGGCATACGCCTTACTTTCTATTGCATAAGGAAACTATCTTCCTTCAAAGGAATTGTATGAACAGTCAGGCTAGGAGGAATACCTCTCAGCTCATCATAACTCCAAGCAAAAATATCGCGAAATTCCTAGATCAAGGACACATAGTCCTCTCTTGCTTCTGAACTAAGCATGGATCCCAATTTGTTTGGCCATGAATCATTAAGCATGCCAAGGTCTAACTTAATTACATGTATATCTCTTATCCTCCCTTGAGCTTCTATTGGCTCATTTAAGGTTACTTGGTAGATATCCTCTCTAGTGGACCCCTCGTTGGATTCATCACCTAATGATGACTCACTAGTAGATGGAGCATCTAACGTATCAAACTTTGACAAAGATAAAGGAACTCTCTCACTTTCAAGAGATTTAGGATAGACATCTAGCACTACAGGTCTTACACCTTTTGCCAAAGATCAACCAACCAACTGGTATATCAACCTGACAATCTACTTGTAAAATCCATAGCCTACCTAGCAATACTTTGATAGCTAGGTTGCCCAGCAAACCTAATAACCCTAAAGTCCAAAATACACTCCACATTGGCAACGGTCACATGGACTTTAGTAATGCAATCTTCAGGTTGTCTTAAACTGTTATTAGACATTTGGAGAGTCATGGAGGCATCTTTTTTTATTTCTAATCCCAACCTCTCCATCGATTTCAAACTCATAATGTTGACGGAGGATCCAGTGTCTACAATAGCACAATCCACTAGTATTCCATCAACATATGCTACTACCCTTGGACAATGCTTTTCAACATGTTCAAACCAATAATCCACCTACTCGCGCTATTCCCAAGGGCTCAACGATATACCTAGTGCGAAGAATCTTCTTAAGTTCTTTATGCACTCCTGGAGACAACTTAATCAATTGCAATGTGTGTGTGTGTGTGTGTGTGTGTCCATATTGCCATCAGAGTGGCCCCTCTCTGCAGCTCAAGGCAGCATTGGCATTTTCTTGGGCGGTGTGAGCATTGTCTCACTCTCTCCCTCTGTGTTTCGGTAGGCCACTCAACGGTTAGTAGGAACTCTCTCTCTCTCTCTCTCTCTCTCTCTCTCTCTCTCTCTCTCTCTCTCTCTCTCTCTCTCTCTCTCTCTCTCTCTCTCTCTCTCTCTCTCTCTCTCTTGCTTGATTGCTTCTCTTTGGTGGCGGCATTTTCCCTGAGCGTGGTGATGCAGGCTAGTGACAAGCGTGTTGGCAGCATTTTCCCTGAGCGTGGTGATGCAAGTTGGCAATGAGCATGGTAGCAATGTTCTCCCTAAGCATGGTGACACATGCTAACGACAAGCGTGGTAGCGGCGTTTTCTCTAAGTGTGGTGAACAAGCTAGCGATGGCCGGTGACAAGGTAAGTCGTAAGTTTTTTTGTTTTTCCTTCTAAATTTTTTTCTATTCTTCCTTTCTTCTCACTCCCTAATACTAACACACACATACTAGCATACACTAACACACACTATCACACACACGAATGCACACAAACACACACTAACACATATACATGCACTTACAAGCACAACCTCACTCCTTTTCCACCTCGCTCACACACACATATTGACCCAATTACGCACACACATTTCACACATGTGACCCACCTCATCAGTACACTCACACTCATACTATAAACCCTCAACAATCACTCACACTCAAAACTCACATGTTCCTCACACCACCCCCTAACCCCCATTCCCTCACTAACACACACATACACATCACACTCACACACACTAGTTTACTCGCACACAATAGTTCACTCCCGTACACTAACACACACATATACACATCACACTCACACAGACTAGTTTACTCGCACACGATAGTTCACTCCCACACACTAGTTTACTCGCACACATTAGCTCTCTCACACATGATAGTTTACTCCCACACACTAGTTTACTCACACACATTAGCTCTCTTGCACACAATAGTTCACTCCCAAAACTAGTTTACTCGCACACACTATTTCACTCGCACACTCCTTCACACACACACACACACACACACACACACACACACACACACACACACACACACACACACACACACACACACACACACACACACACACACACACACACACACACACACACACACACACACACACACACACACACACACACACACACACACACACACACACACACACACACACACACACACACACACACACACACACACACACACACACACACACACACACACACACACACACATGCATGCATGCACACACACACGCATGCATGCATGCACACACACACAATACTCCTCCAAATGCACACAATTCCATACACACGCTTCTCTACCCTCG
Organism: Lygodium microphyllum; assembly: GCF_053477565.2. NCBI lineage: Eukaryota > Viridiplantae > Streptophyta > Polypodiopsida > Schizaeales > Lygodiaceae > Lygodium > Lygodium microphyllum. The sequence goes on along the minus strand of NC_141153.1, from coordinate 50,421,685 downwards.
CACAACCTCCATTCCTACTCATTGCAGCTAGGTGCATCTAGGCGTCTTGTTTTGTCTACCCTTGCACAATTGCCTCTAGGAGTCTTGTCTTTGCCTCTCTTGCATTAGGTTGGTCTTGATATTTTTCCATCTTTATGATGATTGTGTGGCTTCCTGGAATAGTTTACACAAGTGTACTTTGAGTTTTGAAGAGAAGCAAACCTAATTTTACACACCTCACTATCTTGGAATTTCCAGTGTTTTCAAGTAACTTGCAAACTTGTATATTAAAAGGATATCATTGGGAGGCATGTCTTAAAGGCCTTAAGCATTCAATAAGAATTTTGTAAAGCTAAAGAAAAGTAAACCAAGTAACACCTTCTCACCTTACAAGTAGCACTTCATGGCTTAGGCTCCATGCTTTCACTCATTTCCTTGTATGCGCTTGCAAAACGGCAAAGTAATTCCCTCTCCCCCTCGAGAGCAAATCCTTAGCCCTGAACCCACCCAAACCATATCACACCTTGAGTCCTCTCTTGTCACTCATCAATCCTCAAAACAGCAAAGTAATTCCCTCTCCCCCTCGAGAGCAAATCCTTAGCCCTGAACCCACCCATACCATATCACACCTTGAATCCTCTCTTGTCACTCATCAATCCTCGAGACCACACCTCTCACATCTCTCTATGATCAAGTGATTGACCTGGTCAATCGAAAAGCCTTAGGTCCGCAACCTACTAGAATGGACGAGGTCAATTTTCTAGACTCTCTTCCATGAGATCTCCAAGAATCCTTGGACAACACCAACAAGCTGCCCTTTGATCATGCTCGACTTTTGCCTACTGACTTAGAGGAAAAACATGACCATTAAAGACCAAGGAACCATTACTTTTAGCAAGATCCTTGAACACACAATGGACATAAAGCAGAAAATTTTTGACATGAAATCCGAATTAGATGGGATCAAGAACATGTTGTTGAATGCACGAACATCAGGATCAACCACTCACACCCTAATGGACCTCGTTCAATGTAGGCTCTTTGATCACATGGATCTACTCACTGTAGGAGCTCATATGGCCCAAACATTGTTGACTATGGGTAACACACCTACCTAGCAAGACTAAGCCAAGGTACCCCTAATGGCTAAGCAAATTGATAAGCATCGTGTTGGAGATGACCCGTACATCTTCATAAAGCAAATCGAGCAAGTTTGTGAGGCCAATAACTTTATCGATGATGCCAAGCAAGCTCAATCTTTTGGACTTTGCATGGGCTAGAAGGGTTGTACTTGGTTCATTGGCCTCGATGCAGCTGAGGAGGCTTCCTTTGCAGCCCTTAAGACTCTCTTCATTAAGTGATTTGTAGAGGCTAGCTACAAAGACAATTTAATTGTCCGACTCATGAACATAGAGCAATAGGATGAAGAAAGCATGCGGGACTATGTGTCTTGTTTGAGAGGTCTCTACAAGCGAGTCACACTAGCCAAAAAACCAGCTCTGCCAAAGCAATCACAAAGGCTTTCATCAAGGGTATCAACAATGAAAATCTCTATGAGGCACTAGCTAGCAACTCCGTGCTAGATCAAACAAATCTCAATGGAGTTTTAGATGAAGCGACCCGAACAAAGGACCTACATAAGGAGAGAACTTGTGACAAGAAAGAAAAAGGCTTAGAATCTAACTCCCAATCCAGTAGAGGAAATCTTGAGACAGGCAACATCCAAACTCAAAATCTCATGGCCGACATGATGAAACAACAACAAGAGCTCTTGAAAATAATTGACTCATTTAGGAAGACTCGACCATACTAACCAAACATACAATGCATACATTGCAGCGGTGATCACTTACCATTTGAATGCTCTCGACAAAGAGTAGGGTCTGCACTACTTGTGGGTGGTTTGGTCACAAAGCATCTACATGTCGATACCCTAGGCGACTTCCCTATGTTGCACCATATACCAATTGTGGGCTCCCATACCCATGACCTCAACAGATGTCTCTTCTTGCTCCTTCTAAACAATGACTTGTAGCTCCTCGAGCTGACATTAACCAATTGAGCATCCCACAGCCGTTGGCCCGCTCATAACTCACCCACCTAGTGATACTCTAGTCCATTTTGTTGAAGAGCTTGTCAAGGATGATGATTATACCAACCCATATGTCTCTTATGATGAAGAAGAAAACACGGTGCTTATGGGCTATAGGCCCGTTCCAATCATAATGTTAGGACGAGGCTAAGGGCATGGCATATCTCCACATTATGCCCTCAAAAACAAGAACAAGTGAAGGATAATGAAGCTGAGCAAAGGTGTCCGGAATGCAAAATAACTTATATGTATTTCGATTGCCCAAAAAGGAAAGCTAACTCCAACAAAGCTATAGGACCCACTGTGCTCTTGACTCTCTTTACAATTGAAATACTAAGAGATGAGGATGTGATTCCAATACCGATTAATGCCATTACCCATGCGCAAGCAAAGTAAGGTGATGTCGATATCCTTGGTCCATCTTTGGCTACTATCAGTTCTGTCATTGGAAAGAAGAATGCAAAGAAGAAAACTAAGCATGTTGCTCTCAAACTCAAGAGTGATGGGTTCACTTCAATTTCCGCAATTGCTTGGTGTTATTGAGGAAACTACATCTGCTCCACACATTGAAATGGTTGTATCAGCCAAAGTAGGTGAATACCGTAACCTTGAGCATCAAGTTAAGTTGATTAGCAAAGTAAAGAATTGGGTGGACAAGGCTCAATTGGGCTAAAGAAGCCAAGGACAATCTGCAGCCATGTGGCATTGATAGCACACTTCCCTTGGCCTCAACAATTGGCCCTAACACCTTTGGACGACTTGCTACTGAATTTGGTGCACAACGGCTTGCCCAAGGTCAATCAAGGAAGTTATAGTATCATGAAGTAGACCCTGGGCTTTTAGTTGCCTTAGCCTCTACAAGTGTCTTCATTCCAATTGGCATGCTCTTCAAGAACAATCCTGCCATTTGGACCATGTTCAAGACTTGGATAGATGGAAGTAATGAGACATTGCCTATTAAGAACAATCCCCAACATCCATTACCTAGCTCCCCACCTACCCCCATCCTAGGTGCTCTTAGAGTTGCCACGTTCTGGAAAGGTGTTGAACAACATGCAGTTCTACACCTATAGAAGTTTTTGGTGATTGCACAAGAAGAGGTATTATAGATACTAGAGCTAGTGTTAATATCGTGAATCAAGTAGTGCTTAAGACGTGGGGCAACCCTTTGATTGAGCCTTTCCACTTTAATCTCATCCTTGCCAATGGTTCTAAGCTGCACCCCTTGGGTGTGGTGAAGGATTGGCCGGTGAAGATTGCTGGTGTCAGATGCGCAATGCATAACTCATTGAAGATTGAGGCAATGGTCTCGCCTTTTTAGGGAATCGTATCGAGGCTGTGCATATTGAAATGGATAGTTAGAAGACTGCCTCACTCGACCTGGATGCTATTTCTAGCTTGCTACAGGGTACCACCATTTGTTCCCCAACACTCAAGCCCTTGAATAAATATGTTCTATGCTAGAAGATGAGCAAAATTGGCTTCGTAATCTTGCCACCTTGGAGTTGCCATTCACTGAGGAAGGTGGATACGAAGAAGCCAATGAACATATGAGTAGTCAACATGGGCTTAAAAAAGCACCCATACACAAGCTTGATATTCCTAATGAATTTCCTTCTATGCCGTTGTTGATGATGCATGTTTGTCCATCATGAACATCTAAGCCAAAAGGCTTCAGTGCACCTAACTGATCGCCTTGAGCTTTATAACTCCTCTCATCATGGAGACCAACCTTCAAAAACATGGGGTGAGGCTAACCTACTGATCTTTGAAGAGCTCTTAACATGTCCCACATGGCACTAGACCAAACTACATCAAACATCAAGTTTTGTTTGATTATCATAATAATATTTTTGTCTCCATGATGCCCCCTAATATCTCAGCCACAAAGGAGGATAGTGAGTTTGATGATGAATTGACTAAGTATGAAAGTGATATAGATTTTGATGCTGCAGACTATGACTTTGATGGAAGAACAATTGAGCAAATCACAGTTGACCAAAAACCCTCCAAACACCTCACTTTGCACATTGATGCTAGCATGGTCCATGCTAAATCCAATTTAGAATGGTTGGAGTATTTGCAGGCCATAGATTATGCCCAGTTAGAATCCAACACTTTTGACCATGCTTCTAACCCTGATCTATTCACTACTAAGCCCTCAATAGACCTACCTTTTGTTGCTCCATCAACATCCAAGGAGTTTGATCTTGAGTCGAATGCTGGCACTAACTCGGATCCTCAAATCCCTTAGCCTACCCCCTCCTCCTTGCTCTATGATGAACTTGTCGATTCACTTGCGAAGGAAGCATCTTAAGAAAGCTTAGAAGAACCCTGACTCTGTTATAGGCTCGCAATGTATACCCCAGGATCCCCCTAAACGCTTTATTAGGTTCAAGAAAGGGGATTGGATTGTCATTATGTTTGGCACCAAACACCAAGGTGCAACTAGTGAATCTATTGAAGGCCTAGTAAAAGTAAAGGAGGTTGACCTTGCTGAGGAGGGGAAAATGCCTAAACCTACCTTTATTGTTGAGGACTTAAGCTAGGAAGATGAGGAGGTGCCCATCCAATTACTCAAGGAGTTTTGTTTCATGCTTGCCTACGATTACACAGATCTCAAAGGAGTACCACCTTAGGTCCTTGCTCACACTATTTCTATGCGACTAGACTCTAAAATTGTCAAACAAAGGCCCTACCCCATAAATCCTCGCTATGCTCAGCATGTGAAGGATGAATAATTTGTTGGGAGTAAAGGCGCCTCCGCCTAGCTGCCCGTGTATTACTACACTGACAGTCACCGCCATTGCACACTACAGGTGGCGGGTGCCCATCACTGTCACTTTATTCTTTATTCTTTTAGTGACAGTTTGAATAAAGGAAGGCCCGATCACACATTGTGACTGTTGGAGTTCCCATTTCTTGTCTCTCTCTTTCTTGCTCTTACTCTCCCACCATAGCTCTCGCGTGCAAGCTTCGATCCTTCCCCCCTTTCAAGTGGTTTCTTCCCGACTCTTGAGCTTGGCTCGTGGCATTCTCAGCTTTTCATCGACTCCCCATTCGCATTGGGTCTCCTTCCCGACAGCCATATCCGACTCCTTCGAGCTCCCGTCACTCCCCGGCTTCCCGAGCACCTTCCCGGCCCCTTTGGGCATCCTCAAGGCATTCACACAGAGGTATTGCTTCACTCTTTATAGGGTTTACCTCAGTTTTCAGGTCTCTTGAAACAGGGGCAGCCATAGCCCAAAACCTTTGAAGCTTCTTTGCTTTATATCTTGGCATAGACCTCTTGTGGCTACTTGAGGCTTCTTGTGTGCCTTCCACAGGCCCTCCTTGAGCTCTCTTTGGCCTCAATCTACAAAACGTTGATCAGCATGAAGCCCTTTTAACATCAATAAATTTGCACCATTTTTGTCCTATTTTCGACTACACACACACTCCAACAATCTACCACTTCTTGGGCAGCCATTGGCACTTGGAAAGGCTCCATTTCGGGCATATGAACATGCTTTGATGCTTGCTTTTGATGGTTGATGTGTTGACATAGCATTTGGACTGATTTAACACTATTTTGGGACTGTCATAATAGTCCACAGGCAGTTTATGACAGTGTTACACTGACATTTGATGTTACAGCTTGTTTGGCATTGTCATTTGATGCCCGGATGTTAGGGGAATGTATGCCTATTGTTTGGAAACCATTTGGAGCTAATTTTGGTGCTGAAAATCTCAGTTTTGAACAGTAAATCATTGCTGTACATAGTTGGGCTGAAGTCATTTTACTCATTTATGCTTATGCCTATGCTTTTCGGGCTATGTTTCGGGCATATATGGTGATGTATTGACACTTGGGGCTCGACATAGAGCTTGGTTTTGATTCAGGATCATTCGTTGAGCTTGAGCTCTCTTTGTAACGCATTTGGATGCTCCATCTTGGATGTACTTATGGCATATATGTTGCTTATGTCTGACCGGTCTTGACATGCTTAGCATATGCCATTACTACATGATAGTTACATTGTTTGGAGCCTATTGCTACCGGAGCTCGGTCTTGGCTTGACCTTGGATTCTTGGAGCTTACTTGAGCTATTTATTGGCTTGCCAGAGTTGTATCTTGGGATGTACTTGATGTCTTACATGCTTATGGATGCTACACATGGATGCTCTACCGCCTACATGTCCAGGATGTACCATTGATGCTTGATCTTGGACACTTGTCACTGGTGTTTGTACATGCTTTGTTCGAGCTTTGTTGCTTGATATTTACGGCTTTTGTGACAGTGGGAGCGTCTTTGGATGCTTGACAGCCATTGAGCAGGCGGTCTATGCTCTTTGAGCTTTTGAGACTATTTGGGATCTTTTACCCTTCAGGATGATGCATGGTTCATATGTCTTGGTTCCTCTGATGCTTACGAGCTGACTCTTTGCTTTAGGTCTCTCTTTGTGAGCTGACACCTACTTGTGTCAAGTCTTGGTAGTGGCAGGAACACTTGGCCCCATGGACTGGGGGGTGTGCCTACTCACTGGGAGATGTTTGTATGACATGTTTGGGTGTTGGATTCATGATTATCGACTGTCATATCCCTATGTTATGCCCGCATGATGTTGGCTTTGGTCTTGGCAGTATCTGATTGACCTGGGATCCGATTTTGGCACTGTTAGGTCTCATTTACTGAAATCTGTAATTTATTACAACAAGCATATATGTATGGACTGACATGGATTTTTCATGCTGAAATATTCTGAAATGATATACTCTCACTAGTACTTGGTGGGCAGTAGCTTTGGTTACACTTTTCTCGCTATTTTCTCTCGATTTTGGTGATCTTTTGGTCATTTTCTACAGTAAACAGCAAGCAGTTTTGAACTATCTACAGTCTTCCAGCCTGCATTATGGCGAGTTCGTCCACTGAACATGCTATTTTCAACATCACTAAGCTTGATGGTACGAATTACTCTTATTGGAAGAGCCAGATTTGGCAGGTGTTGGTGCAGAAATCGCAGATCAAACCTTTGAGGTTGAGCGGGCATCCACCTACAAGTATGCCAGATGAGGAATGGCTTGAGCTTGACGAGTTATGCAAGTCCACTATTGTATTATCTCTCACAAAACAGGTTCATTACAATGTCTTTGAGGAAGAACAGAGTGCATGGCAGTTGTGGGATAAAATCAAGAATCTCTATGACAAGAAAAGTCCAGCGAGTCAGATGTATTGGCTGAAGCAGCTTATGGATCTGCGCCATGAAGGAGAATGTGACTATGTCTGCTCACTTGAGCTAGTTCCATGCTATACTCAAGAACTTGACTTCGTAGGACATCACTTTTGCAGAGGATGTCACTCCTCTTTTCTTGCTTGGTACTCTTAATGAGTCATGGGATGTATTCCGCACTTCATTATGTGCCTCTACTGGTACCTTGAAATTATCTGATGTTGAAAGTGCTCTTCTGCAAGAAGAGGTTAACCATAAGAATTTGGATGCCTCTCGTTTGTCGCATGCTATGATAGTTAGAGGCAGGAATGATGGATATGGAAAGCATGGCAGTGGCAGTGGCCGTGGACGGGATTCTCAGAAATCTCGGTCCAAGTCTCATGGGAAGTCACGTAGCAAATCCCGTGGCAGGAATGCAGATGTTACTTGTCACCATTGTTGGAAAAAGGGCCATATTAGGCCACAATGCCATGAACTGCGCAATGAAAGGCACAAAGATAAGGGGAAAGACAAAGTGCAGGATAAGTCTTCTGATCGCAGCATAGTGCCTGCAAAGTCCAGTGTTAAAATTAAAGAGATCAATGTTATGCAGCCTGAGGATGTTGATGATGATTATATTCTTGCAGCTTCTTCTAGTGCTTCGCAGATGACAGAGATACACTCTATGTATGCATAGTGTTAGCTCTTGGACTTAGGTGCGTCCTTTCATGTGACACCTTGTCGAGAGTGGTTTCATTCATACCGTACTGTTTCGGGTTCTGTGCACTTGGGTGATGACATCTCTCTTGATATTGTGGGCATTGGTGATGTTAGGCTGTAGTTTCCTTCTAGCAGGAGTTTTGTTATGCAGGATGTACGTCATGTACCTCCTTTGACACGCAATCTCATGTCAGCTGGACAGCTTGATGATGCAGGTTATCATGTATCTTTTGGAGACTCTGCATGGAAGATCACTCGTGGCAGACTTGTGATTGCGAGAGGTGCCAAGGCTGGCAGCCTCTATCCCTTAATTGTATCTGCTTCTTCCCTTGATCATGTTTTTTTTGTGGGTTCTATCCCACATGTATCTCTTTGGCATGCCCATTTGGGCCATATGTCTTTGAAGGGAATGAAAATGCTTTCTGGTTTGTAGTACTTACCGCCCCTTGATTATGCATGTTTTGATTTATGTGAGCATTGTCTTTATGGCAGCCAGACTAGATCTACACATAAGAAGTCTGGTAGCCAACGCATGAGTGAGCTATTGGCATTGGTACATTCGGATGTCTGTGGGCCCATGCCTTATCAGTCTATGGGTGGTGCCAAGTATTTTGTTACTTTCATAGATGATTTTTCACGGAAAGTTTTGGCTTATCCCATTAAGCTGAAATCCGATGTCTTGGCTGTGTTTCGGAGATGGCTTGCATTGGTTGAGAACCAGTCTGGGTATAGGCTAAAATGCCTAAGGACAGATAATGGGGATGAGTATGTCTCACATGCTTTTGAGCAGTTATGTGATGAGAGGGGTATTAAGCGTCAGTTGACCGCCTGCTACACCCCCCCCTAGAATGGTTTGGCTGAGCGGATAAATAGAACCATCCAGGAGCGTGTACGTAGTATGCTTAGCCACGCAAGCCTACCACAGAGCTTTTGGGCTAAGGCAGTTAGTACAACTGTGCATATCATAAACAGATCACCTTCTAGTGGTTTGGATTTCCAGGTTGCCAAGGAGGTATGGACTGGAAAACCTCCCTCTTATGCACATCTCCGTGTCTTTGGATGTGAGGCATTTTGACATGTGTCCAGGGACAAGAGAAGTAAGCTGGATCCTAAGAGTGTCAGATGCATTTTCCTTGGTTATGGGGATGCAGGCGAGATGGGTTACTGTCTCTAGGATTCGCAGGCACGGAAAGTCATCCGCTATCATGATGTAGTCTTCCATGAAGACAAGATGCATAGGCAGCCTAAGAGAGTTGTTGAGATCCGCATGGTCATATTTCAGGAGGAGCCGAGAGCTCCCACACAACCAGTTGGATAGCCTACAGCTGGCAGATTGAAAGGTGAGAAGGATCGAAGCTTGCATGCGAGCTATGGCGGGAGAGCAAGAGCAAGAAAGAGAGAGACAAGAAATGGGAACTCCAACAGTCACAATGTGTGACCAGGCCTTCCTTTATTTACTAGTCACTAAAATGAATGTAAAGAATAAAGTGATGTGATAGGCGCCCGCCACCTGCAGTGTGCAGTGACGGGTACTGTCAGTGTAGTAATACACGGGGTGGCACGACGAAGGCGCCTTTACCCCAACAACCTCCCACTTAAAGGCGAATCTGTCCCAGTGAGAGAGAAAAGAAAAGAAAAAGATAGTACAACTGTACATAGGTACAAGGGATGAGGAAAGGCAACATCTCATCCAATGCCCATCAATCTCCTGAGGAAGGCAAAGCGCTCAGTAGTGAGGCTTTTCGTGAACAGATATGCAGGATTCTCGTCAATGGAGATCTTGACAAGGTCGACAGACTTGTCCTCCACGACACCACGTATGAAGTGATACGTCACCTCAATGTGCTTCGTCTTCGCATGGAAGACCGGATTCTTAGCCAACTGAATGGCACTCATAAAATCCGAATGCAATGTAGATATAGCATCAATACCAAGGTCAGCAATACGGCCTAGCCATATGGCCTCCTTGCAAGCCTCAGTGGATGCAACATACTCGGCCTCAGTGGTAGACAAAGCCGTACACTTCTGAACCCTGGACATCCAAGAGACAGCACCTCCAGCATAGGTGAATACATAGCCAGAAGTGGACTTCCTAATATTTGCATGTCCTGCATAATCGGAGTCAATGTACCCGACGACCCCTGTATCCTGGCTACCATAGCAAATACACATATCTGTTGTGCCCTTCAGGTACCTCATGATACCCTTCACGGCATCCCAATGTTTCTTGCCAAGTGTAGCCATATAGCATGCCATAACACCAATTGCAAAGGCAATATCTGGACGAGTGGCTATCATGGCATACATCAAACTGTCCACGGCTGAAGCATAAGGGATCTGGGCCATCTCGGCCCTCTGCTCATCTGTCTGCGGATAATCGGCCTGTGATACCTTCACATAAGAAGGCAATGGATAGCCAATAGGCTTTACGTCCTGCATGCAAAAGCGCTCAAGGACTTTATGAATATACTCCCTCTGTGATGACAAGTAGAGGAGTCCCTGATACCTATCGCGTCTAATGCGCATACCAAGTATGTGAGAGGCCTCTCCCAAATCCTTCATCTCAAAGCTCTTCTTCAGCTGAGATTTAAGAGCATCTAGCTCATCATGAGCTTTCCCTGCTATCAGCATATCATCCACATAGAGTACCAAAATAAGCAATGAACCATCACGGGATTTCTTCTGTAAAGACACGGATCCATAGCACTCCTGCTGTAGACCTGTGACTGCATAAAGGCATCAAACTTATGATACCATTCCCTAGGTGCCTGCTTCAAGCCATAAAGACTTTTCTTCAACTTGCACACTAGGTGCTCCCTGCCAGGTTTAGGCTGCTCCATATAGATCTCATCATGCAAGTCCCCATGTAAGAAAGCCGTCTTGGCATCCATCTGATATAGATCTAAGTCAAGCTGAGCAACCAAAGCCAAGACCAAGCGCAGGGTGGTCATCTTAACCACAGGAGAAAAGACCTCATCAAAGTCTACACCATGCTCCTGCTTAAAACCCTTTGCTACCAATCTAGCCTTGTATGCCGGCTTGGGGTGTCCAGGGGTACTTTTCACCTTGTACACCCACTTGCATGGCAAAGCCTTCTTGCCCTTAGGCAAGGCAACCAAATCCCAAGTCTCATTCTTATACAAGGAGTCGATCTCAGACTGCATAGCCCTCTCCCAGGAGTGACTGTCACCCCTGCGCATAGCCTCATCATAAGTGAAAGGCTCTCCTACATCTGTAACCAAAACATAATGCATAGAGGGCTGAAATCTATCAGGTGGACGTCTGTCTCTAGCAGACCGTCTCACTGCAGGCTCTGCTGCCTGCCCAGCTGCCTGTCCAACACCCTGACCATGAGCATCTGCTGCAACTGTAGGCTGTCCAACTGGTTGTGCAGGAGCTCTAGACTCCTCCTGAAAGATCACTCTGCAGATCTCAACCACCTTCTCAGGCTGTCTGTGCATCTTGTCTTCATGGAAGACTACATCATGGTTGTGTACTATTTTTCGCGCCTGCGGATCCCATAGGCGATAGCCCATCTCTCCTGAATCACCATAACCAAGAAAGATGCATTTAATGCTCTTTGGATCCAACTTACTCCTCTTGTCCTTGGGCACATGCTAGAATGCCTCACATCCAAAGACACGGAGATGCGCATAAGAGGTTGGCTTACCAACCCAAACTTCCTCTGCAACCTGGAAATCTAATCCACTAGAAGGTGATCGATTTATGACATGCACTGCCGTACTAACTGCCTCAGCCCAAAAGCTCTGTGGTAGGCCTGCATGGCTAAGCATAGAGCGGACACGCTCCTGAATAGTCATGTTCATGCGCTCAGCCAAACCATTCTGGGGTGGGGTGTAAGGGGCGGTCAACTGACGCTTAATGCCCCTGTCATCACAAAACTGCTCAAAAGCACGCGAGACATATTCTCCCCCATTGTTAGTCCTAAGGCATTTCAGCCTATACCCAGTCTGGTTCTCAACAAGAGCAAGCCAATGCTGAAAGACTACCAAGACATCGGACTTTTGCTTTATGGGATAAGCCCACACTTTCCTAGAAAAATCATCAATGAAGGTAACAAAGTACTTCGCGCCACCCATAGACATACACAGCATGGGCCCACAAACATCTGAATGCACCAAAGCCAAGGGCTCATCATGCATGGCCTACCCGATTTCTTATGCGTAGACCTATTCTGCTTACCATAAAGATAATGATCACACGAGTCAAAACATGCATAGTCCAAAGGTGGAAGATACTGCAAACCGGATAACATTTTCATTCCCTTCAAAGACATATGCCCCAAACGGGCATGCCAAAGTGATACATGTGGGATAGAACCCACTGCCAAAACATGGTCTAAAGAAGACCCAGATACAACAAGAGGATAGAGGCTGCCAGCCTTGGCGCCTCTAGCAAGCACAAGTCTGCCTCTGGTAATCTTCCAAGCAGAATCCCCAAAATAGACATCAAACCCTGCATCATCCAATTGTCTTGCAGACATAAGACTGCGCGTAAGCGCAGCTGCAAGTATGAACTCATCACCACCATCGGAATCCTTGGTCTACGTGACATTAATTTCCTCAATCTTGACGTTGGACTTCGCAGGTACTATGCTGCGATCAGAGGACTTCTCCTGCACTTTCTCTTTCCCCTTATCCTTGCACTTCTCATTGCGCAACTCATGGCATTGTGGTCTGATATGGCCCTTTTTCCCACAATGATGACAAGTGACATTAGCGTTGCGCCCACGTGACTTACTACGTGACTTTCCATGAGATTTAGACCGACCCTTCTGCGGGTCACGACCACGGCCATGACCACGATCATTCCTGTCATTCCTGCCTCTAACTGTCAAAGCATGTGAAACACGAGAGGCATCCAAGTTTTTGTGATTAACCTCTTCCTGCAGAAGAGCACTCTCAACATCATTCAATTTCAGAGTAGCACTAGAGGCACATAGGGCAGTGCGGAATACATCCCATGACTCATTCAGAGTCCCAAGCAATAAAAGAAGAGTTACTTCCTCTCCAAAGGTGATATCCTGCGAAGTCAAGTTCTTCAGTATAGCATGGAACTGGCTCAAGTGAGCAGACATAGTCGCATTATCCTTCATGCGCAGATCCATAAGCTGCTTCAACCAGTACATCTGACTCGCCGGACTTTTCTTATCATAAAGATTCTTGATCTTATTCCATAGATCCCATGCACTCTGTGCTTCCTCAAATACATTATAATGTACCTGTTCAGTGAGAGACAATACAATCGTGGACTTGCATAGCTCATCAAGTTCAAGCCAGTCGTCATTGTTCATAGTTGCAGGCTGCTGTCCGCTCAACCGAAGTGGCTTAATCTGAGATTTCTGCACCAAGACCTGCCAAATTTGACTCTTCCAATAAGAGTAGTTGGTACCATCCAACTTTGTGATGTTAAATATGGCATTATCAATCGAAGAGGATGCCATAATGCAGACTGGAAATGCACAAACAGTCTAAAACTGCTTGTTGTTTTACTGAAGAAAATGCCCAAAATCCACTGAAATGAGCTCCAAATGGCAAGAAAAGTGTGTCAAAAGGTGCTGCCCACTTAGTACTAGGTGTGGTACACCAAATCAGGATATTTCAGCATTAAAAATACTGCTCAGTCCACCAATAAATGCTCGCTGTAATAAATTTTAGAATTGCAATAATGAGAGCAAACTGTCCCAAAACTGGATCTAATGTCAACTAAACAATGCTAGGTCCAAAGCCGGCATAAAGAGAATAAAGCAAAGCCAAATGATAGTGAAAATACATGAGCATAACACCGAGAGATGTCAAATAGCATCTGCTAGTAAGAGGCACACCCCCAGACAATCTAGGCAAAATGTACCTGCAACTGCCAAAACCTGACACAAATAGGTGTCTGCTCAAAAGAAAGCGGATCCAAAACTGAGACTCAGCTCATAAACATCCTGTGAACCAAGACATATACTCAATGCAACATCCAATTGTCGGAGTATAATCCCAAAGTCTCAATACATCTGTAACTGCTCAATGACATAGACTGCTCCAATACATGTAACTGCTCCAATAGCATGTAATCCCTGCTCAAGGTCAAGTAAGCATGCAAGATGCTCCCACTGGCACAAAAGGCGTACAAATGAGCTCAAGGGCTCAAGCAACCCAAGACAAAGTACCAGTGACAAGTGACCAAGTCAGTGCGTCATACGCATCCCTAGAGCATGACATACATGAAGCAACTGATGGAAGCAACCAACCAGCAATACATAATCCCAAAATAAGATCTCTATCAACTCAATGACATCCAATAGCAACCAAGTAAATGATCAAACTGAGTTGGAAATGCTCAAATACATCCAAGGCAAAGCTCCCAATGTCGGTAAAGCATAGAAGAACCAAGCGGCATATATCACGAACCAAAGCATGTAATGTATGAAGCCTAGCTGTCAAGCATAGACATGAAGCATAAGCGGTCCAAGAGCATGCAAGTCGGTCCAAATGCCAATGAATACCAACCAAGACGGAGCTTATGTGTAGCTCAAATATATTCCATAGACTCAAACATGAGCTCAAAGTCGTCCTCAAATGTCAGATACATGATGGCAAATCCCAAAGCATACATCTGGTACCAATAGGTAAGTGACAAAGCATCCAAAGTACCTTCAGTCCACTGTTATTATAGCTAAGTTTGACTATCAAAACTGAGAAATTTTAGCCAATATTTCAGGCCAAAATCATGGCATAATCATGTGCATACATTCCCAAGGCACTAGGCATCATGTAGGCCGCATACGGGCATCAAACAAGGTAACCGGAGTAGAGTATAAGCATCAAATGCCAATGCCAAGTGTGGCTGCCCTGTTTCCAACACTGTATAATAGTAAATGACAGTCCCAAATCAGAGAATGTCAGCCCCAAAGCTTCAATGCCAAGCACAAGGCCTAAAGAGGCTTTCAAAGTAGCTCAAATGCCTTCTAGAAACCATTGTTTAACTGCTCATTTAGGAGCCAAGGCATATAGGCTGAAAACGTGATGAGTAGGCAGGCAAAAATCTGGCGCAAATTCAGAGCAGGCTGTCCTGGGAACTGGCTGGTCCATGTGGCAATGTTGGTGTGGATGGGAGGCTCAAAAAGGCCCCAAAGAGGGCATACACAAAGCCATGAATGCCCAAAGCAAAGGGCAAGGGAGATATGGAGCTTTGAAGCTTCAAATGATGGCTGCCCCTCTTCTTCCACCTGTTTAAAATTGAGAACTGAAGTAAAACCCTTCAAACTCTGATGCAATACCTCAAGGGCAAGGCCTTGAAGAAGCTCAGCAATGCCAGGAGGGAGCTCGGGAAGCCGGGGAGTGTCAGAAGCTCGGGAGATCGGCTATGGCTGCCGGGATGGAGACCCGATGCGTGAAGGGAGTCTATGCGAAGGTAGAGAAGCACCGAATCGAGCTCGAGCAAGAGGAAGCCAAGCTCTGATACCAGTTGAAAGGTGAGAAGGATCGAAGCTTGCACGCGAGCTATGGTGGGAGAGCAAGAGCAAGAAAGAGAGAGACAAGAAATGGGAACTCCAACAGTCACAATGTGTGACCAGGCCTTCCTTTATTTACTAGTCAGTAAAATGAATGTAAAGAATAAAGTGACGTGACGGGTGCCCACCACCTGCAGTGTGCAGTGGCGGGTATTGTCAGTGTAGTAATACACGGGGCGGCACGACAGAGGCGCCTTTACCCCAACACAGATGCTCATGGTCAGGGTGTTGGACAGGCAGTTGGGCAGATAGCAGAGTCTGGTCTACTAGAGACAGACGTCCACCTGATAGATTTCAGGCCTCGATGCATTATGTCTTGGTTACAGATGCAGGAGAGCCTTTTACTTATGATGAGGCTATGCGCAGGGGTGATAGTCACTCCTGGGAGAGGCCTATGCAGTCTGAGATAGACTCCTTGCATAAGAATGATACTTGGGATTTGGTTTCCTTGCCTATGGGCAAGAAGGCTTTGCCATGCAAGTGGGTATACAAGCTGAAAAGTACCCTTGGATACCCCAAGCCGGCATACAAGGCTAGATTGGTAGCAAAGGGTTTTAAGTAGGAGCATGGTGTGGATTTTGATGAGGTCTTTTCTCCTGTGGTTAAGATGACCACCCTGAGCTTAGTCTTGGCTTTGGTTGCTTAGCTTGACTTAGATTTATACCAGATGGATATCAAGACGACTTTCTTACCTGGGGACTTGCATGATGAGATTTATATGGAGCAGCCTAAGGGCTTTGCAGAACCTAGCAGGGAGCACCTAGTGTGTAAATTGAAGAAAAGTCTTTATGGCTTGAAACAGGCACCTAGGGAGTGGTATCATAAGTTTGATGCCTTTATGCAGTCACAGGGCTACAACAGGAGTGCTATGGATCCATGTCTTTGCATGAAGAAAGCCCGTGATGGTTCTTTATTGATTTTGGTCCTCTATGTGGATGATATGCTGATAGCAGGGAAAGCTCATGATGAGCTAGATGCTCTTAAGGCTCAGCTCAAGAAGAGCTTTGAGATGAAAGATCTGGGACATGCCGCTCACATACTTAGTATGTGCATTAGACGTGACAGGCATCAAGGACTCCTCTACTTGTCACAGAGGGAGTACATTCATAAAGTCCTTGAGCGCTTTCGCATGCAGGACGTAAAGCCTATTGGCTATCCATTGCCTTCTTATGTGAAGGTATCACAGGCTGATTGTTCGCAGACAGATGAGCAAAGGGCCAAGATGGCCAAGATTCCCTATGCATCCACAGTGGGCAGTCTTATGTATGCCATGATAGCCACTCGTCCAGATATTGCCTTTGCAGTTGGTGTTGTGGCACCTATATGGCTACACCTGGCAAGAAGCATTGGGATGCCGTGAAGGGTATCATGAGGTACCTGAAGGGTACTGCAGCTATGTGCATATGCTATGGCAGCCAGGATACAGGAGTCATGGGGTACGCTGACTCTGATTATGCAGGACATGCAGATAGTAGGAAGTCCACTTTCGGCTATGTATTCACATATGCTGGAGGTGCTGTTTCTTGGATGTCCAGGGTGCAGAAATGCACAGCCCTTTCTACTACAAAGGCCGAGTATGTTGTAGCCACCACTGAGGCTTGCAAGGAGGCCATTTGGTTGGGTTGTTTGGTTGTTGACCTTGATATTGATGCTATCCCTACATTGCATTCGGATTCTATGAGTGCTATTCAGTTAGCCAAGAATCCGGTCTTCCATGCAAAGATGAAACACATTGAGGTGAGGTATCACTTCATATGTGGGGTCATTGAGGACAAGTCTGTTGATCTCGTCAAGATCTCGACTGACCAGAATCCTGCAAATCTGCTCACGAAAAGCCTCTCTACAGAGTGCTTTGCCTTCCTCAAGAGGTTGATGGGTGTGGGATGAGACGATGTCTTTCCTCATCCTGTTGTACATGTGTACATATTGTACTATCTTTTTCTTTTTCTTTTCACTCGTCACTAGGGCAGATTCACCTTTAAGTGGGAGGTTGTTAGGGGTAAAGGCACCTCCACCTAGCCGCCCGTGTATTACTACACTGACAGTCACCGCCACTACACACTGCAGGTGGCGGGCGCCCATCACCGTCACTTTATTCTTTATTCTTTTAGTGACAGTTTCAATAAAGGAAGGCCTGGTCACACATTGTGACTGTTGGAGTTTCCATTTCTTGTCTCTCTCTTTCTTGCTCTTGCTCTCCCGCCATAGCTCTCGCGTGCAAGCTTCGATCCTTCCCCCCTTTCACAATTGCAAACAACAAGATTCATTTATGAGATTAAGCATATTGACTAGGTATCACCCATTGTTGTGGTACTCAATAGTCGAGTATGTGTCAACTATAAGAAGGTCAATGCAGTGGCCAAACGTGATTACTATCTGCTACCCTACATAGATGACATGATTAAGTGAGTGGCCCAGAACAAGGCTTATAGCTTCCATGATGGATTCTCCGGATACAAGCAAGTTCAGGTTCACCCAAATGACTGTGATTTTGCCACTGAGTGGGGTGTCTTTACTTACATTGTCATGCCATTTGGGCTAACCAATGCACTCGCCACCTTTCAATGCTTAATGTGCACCATCTTTGAAGACATGTTGTGTAAGTGGCTTGAAGTCTTTGTTAACGACCTTCATGTCCATCTCAGTAGTAGGAAAGAGCACTTAGCCAAGCTTCACCTTATCTTTGAAAGATGTTGGCAGTATCAGCTTTCCCTCAATCCATTGAAATGTCAATTTTGGGTAAATGATGGAATTATTCTAAGACATGTAGTGTCCAAGAATGGCATGCACTAATATAGCTAAGATCAAGGTTATTATGGAGCTTCCACCTCCCACCAATCTGAAGGGTATTCAATGCTTTCTTGGGCATACTGACTATAATTGCCGCTTTATTCTAAACTATGTTGCTATTGTCTGGCCACTTTATAAGCTTTTGGTTGGGTGGGAATGGACTGTTGAATTCCAAGATGCATATGAGGCCTTGAAGAAGGCTCTTGTCTCTCCACCCATTTTATGAGCCCCAGATTGGACAATCACGTTCCATGTTCATATTGATGCATCTAAAATCGCCATTGGAGCTATTTTGCACCAACCTGATGAACATAACATGGACTTTTCAATTAGCTTTGCAAGTAGGCAACTCATTGAGACTGAGATGAATTATTCCACCATTGAACGAGAAGGTTTAGCAATGGTTTATGTAGTTAAGAAGTTTTGACATTATTTGCTTGCCACTCACTTCGCATTTTTCATTGATCATCAAGCTCTACTTTATCTTGTGAACAAGCCAGGTGCTACAGGTAGAATTGCCTAGTCATTATTGCTTTTGCTTGAGTTTGATTTCTGTGTGGTTGTACGGAAAGGAAAGCAACATTACATGGTTGATCACATGTCTTAATTGACCAGTGGAGAAAAGGTAATCGGCATTGATGATAATTTACCCGAGGCCCATTTGTTTCAACTTCAACAAGAGGCCCAATTGTTCAAGGTTGATCTCACACCCCATTGGGTGGATGATATTATTGCTATTTTAGAGAATGGCATTCCTGAACGCCCCATTGAGAAGGCTCATCTCACTTGCTTGTTGATTAAGATCCGACCCTACCAAATGATTTCCAGTCAACTCTATCAACTAGGGCATGACAATCTCCTTTGACGATGCATGTGTGAACATGACATGGAACGTGTGCTCCAAGAAGCCCATGGAGGCATTGCTGGTGGACATTTCGATGGTTAGGCTACAACACAACATTTTATAGGTCCAGTTGTGGTGTCCCACCTTGTTTAAGGATGAGACATGTTTTGTTAAGCATTGTGATGAGTGCTAATGCACCAAACTTCCTATTCGCAAGGGCAAGATGGAGCTATCACTTGTCACTACTGACAACCTTTTGAAAAATGGGGGATCAACTTTGTAGAACCTATCACTCCAGCCGCCTAGTATTCACAAGCATGCTACATCATTGTAGCAACCAACTATTTAACTAAATGGGTTGAGGCATGAGCCGCCCACAAGAATGACGCTCATAGAACGGCTAAATTCTTGTGGGAACAAGTAATTTCTCGTTTTGGTTGCCCAATTGAGTTCATTAGTGATCAGAGGACTCACTTTCTGAACGAGGTTATTTAGCATTTTCTCTCTATCTTTCTAATTATCCACCACAAGTCATCTCCATACTATCCTCCGACTAATGGCTAGGATGAGTTTGCCAACAAGGTTTTGCTTAATGTATTGACCAAGACTATTTCTACTTCGCACTCTGATTGGGATAATAAGCTTATGGCTTCCCTTTGGGCTTACCGCATGGCTTTCAAGACTGCAACTAGCTAGACTCTATTCTGACTCACCTATGGCACTGATGCTATCATGCCTTTTGAGTTTCTCATCCCCAATCTTCGCATTGTAGTATAGGAGTGTTGCCTCGTGCTTGGACCAACCACCTTGTGGAGTTGGAATGCCTCAGTGAAACTCACCTTTTGGCCACACATGCCCTCCTTGCTAAAAAGGCCTATCGTAAGGCTTGGTTTGATAGACATGTTCAACAACATTCCTTTGACAAAGATGACATCACTCTCTTGTATTCTCTTAAGGGTCATAAGCAAAAATTGAAACTTCGCCATCCAGGACCATATCACGTTTGTCAAATTAGCAGGATAAGCAATAATGTTGAGCTTGAAACCCTTGAGGGTGAAGGCATTGGCCACTTCAATGCTAGCCACATTAAGAGGTATTACCCTACCCCCCATGTCATCACTCGCATGAACATCCCATGCACCCTTCCGATGTTCCTATCGTCAGTGCGGTCATGGTGGTTGAACAAACATGGTACGAGCAATTTGAATAGCATGCTAATGCTCATCAATTGGCTTCACCTAGCCCCATGCAAAACTTCTATTCATTTTTCCATACATGAGTTGTTTCCATCTCTTTAATCAACCCCAAGGATGACCTTGTCATTCCCCCAGCCTTCCTTTGGATCCAGCTAACTGCTACCAAGCAAGTCACTACTGATGCTCTCATTGATGAAGGTTCTGACTTCAACACCCTTCCATATAACCTTTGGATGGATTTGGGCCAACCCACCTTAACACCCACTCACACTGTGCTTCATCCCTATGGTGACCAACTTTACTCCTATTGGGTAAATGTAAGCTTTTGCTTACTGTTGAAACTAAAAGCATACCTCTTCCTTTTTATGTTCTTTCGAACCGAGAGGATGTGGGTAAGGACCTTCTCTTGGGTCGATCCTTTAAGTATCAAGTTCCATGCACCATCAACTATGCTGATCAACGCATTACATTGCAATTTCTAGGTGCCCATGTTGTTTCTGCTTTCAATCATGGGGATCCTTGTGCAGGGCAAACCCACCATCACCCCACTACACCTATTCATCAAACCTCCAACCCCACACCTACAGAGTCTGCTCACTCCCAGTGGTGGCCTTGCCTACCACCATCACTAGTTCCATCTCCACCTTCCCCATCCTCAAATCCATTGCATAGGTGGCCAATTTGATGTCGCAAGACTCTTCTCAAGCCCAAAATTTCCTCGTGTTGGGTGCCCTGCACTCTCTTGGAGGCCCAAGGCTATTACAAAGGTAATGCCTACATTTGGATTCCCAAACGATCTAAATGTTTATCCATCGTTTCTCCTAAGGCTTCATTCTCCAATGCTCCTAGCAACCCCAAGTACTCAAATTACTATCCACAAGCTTCTCATCCGTTCCCACCCCCCACTGCACTATCTCATCTCACAGTCCACTCTCCACCCCCTTCCATCCCATTTGCCCACCCACTACTCGAGGAGTCACCTCTACTGCCTTCCTTTGACTCCCCATCTTCATCTTTTGCTTTGGATTCACCTACTGGCCTTCTTCCCACACCCACCCTTGCACCCTCAACCTCATATGGCATTCGCCCTTCAGACAACCCCTCATGGCTAGTCCACCAATTGGATCAGGCAGCCCAAGCTCAACTTCAACATGAATGTGGGGAACCGGTTCCACCCCATCTTTAGATGAGTTTCACCACCCTCCTCCCCCTTTTGGTCTAAAACCTTTGCTCACCTGTTTCTCTCTAAGTGGTGTGGTAGCAGACTTGGCCATGAAGAAGGACACCTCCTTCGAAGCTAGTTGGTTACTCCATTTGACTCTATGTTTACAACTTTTATGAAATTGTTTGCTATGATTGACCTCAGGCTTGCCAATAATGAGGCACTTGAACTTGCTACTAGATGGAATCCCATGTGGGAGGAGCATGAGCATCTCTTTCAAAAAAGTCTATTGGTGCAAGCTGAGTATGCCAAGACTCTTCCTTAGATGTGTCTCCAATCCTCTTGTTTCATCTCTTCTTATGCTCCTGTGACCACATGTAATGATGCCGCTATGATTGCAGACTTTACAGTCAAATGCACCACTTCTTGCCCTTTCTTACACACCTGGGATGGCCATCGGCTTGAGATCACTCATGTTGGTAGTCGCCTTAGGACAACTGTTGAGCAACAACATGCCATTAGTAACCTTCGGGCTGATCCTACATATCATTCGTGTGTCTCACTCCATGCCATCATTTTGGCTCGTGAGCTCAAAGTGCCTTCCAACCTGCAACACCATCCACTGTTTAATAAGGTTCTTCATAAGGAGGAACTCCATGTGGCTAGTCGCTTTGATGGTCCCTATCTACTCACTAATATTACCACTTATTTGTGTGGTTTAGCTCTGCCCCCAATTGACCTTGATGCCTTTGCAGAATTGGAGTATAACCCCAACTTTTACACTTGGTGGATGTCTACCCTTCATTCATCTTCCCCTTCAGCCTGGTTGTCTTTGTGTTTTCTTTGGGTATACTTCATCTTGCGTGTCTGTTTCTTTTTGTTGTGTTGCACTGGCATCTTTGCCAGTCCTCTATTTGCCTTTGCAAACTGGGAAGCTTGCTTACGTTCATTGCTTGCAGGGGGGATGAGGTCAATCAATGTTGGCATTTGTGAAATGTATGATTTGGTTCTTATTGTAACTTTTTGTATGGATTAACTGA
Organism: Lygodium microphyllum; assembly: GCF_053477565.2. NCBI lineage: Eukaryota > Viridiplantae > Streptophyta > Polypodiopsida > Schizaeales > Lygodiaceae > Lygodium > Lygodium microphyllum. The sequence goes on along the minus strand of NC_141153.1, from coordinate 50,399,150 downwards.
AAATTTCTCAAGATGCAGTCTTATTTTTTTTGAAGCAGATGGTAGCTATGTAGATTTCTCTAGCCAAATTAGCAGACATGCCTACATGGGTGTCCATTAAGGACCCTCGCAATGACAAAAAGATTGTGTTCACGATAAAGCAATGCAAAGAATTTGGTCTCGAAGTCAGCTTGTGGGGCTATGGATCCTTGAAGTTTCATCACCTTACCAACTTGGAAAACATTCTCAGTAGGTATCCTAAAACCAAGGAGTTGGTGGCTACATGTGGGCTAAATGACTATATTAGGGCAACCAATGGGCCTATTCACTTTGCTAACTATTACAACTTTGAGCAAAGCTATCATCCTGAGACTAAAATGAGTAAGATGAGATACTGGGTAGGAAGAGAGTAGAAAATTGGGGAGGCGGTACTCATGCCAAAATTAGTTAAACAAGCCTTAGGTCTCTGTCAAGGATCAAGGAAGCATGGTAAACCCTTTAAAACTCATCTGATAGATCAACGATGGAGTGATAAGCATGCAGTTACTTTGGATGGTCTGCTGATTTCAACTAATCAGGAGGAGGATCTTAAGATCTCTGCACAAGTTTTTCATCACTTTCTTACTTACAATAGACCCATCACCCATATAGGAAGGATACCCAAGGGCTTTATGGAAGATATCCTATTTGGTAAAATCGCTAGGGGGGATCTAAATGATTTTTCATTGGAACAAGTCTATGACTCTCTTGCAAGGGCACATCGAGCCCTCCCCAAAAACCCTAATGATGATAAGCCTACCACTGTTGGGGCCAAGTTTTGTATAATCAATTATGGTAGTTCTCTCACTAGGGTCATCATTGTAGCATTAGGACTCCCCAAGTCAATGCAAATGGACCCAGATGTGGCAAAGGTGGAACAAATGAAAGCTGAGAGACCAAGAGAGGAACAAAGGCCAAGTACGGAGTAGTCCATCGAGCAAGGAAGGTAGAAAAATAGAAAAATACCAGAGAGATCACCACAAAGCCCTCAAGGAATTGTCAAAGGATGCCTAGCACACGAGGGAAGCTCCCCAAAAGGAAAAGGAGGACCTGGCCATAGCCATGCAGGAATTGTTTGACGACGACATGAAAAGAGATGCAACCTCCATCTCATAGAGAATGGAGGAGGAAATTACTAGAATGACAAGAGATTCAGACAAAGGTTAAGGGGAGGCTCATGAAGAATACTTAAGTAATGGGTCCGATGGATTTTTGAATGCTCATATCCTTCTTACGCAGTCTTTTAAGCTACAGATAGTCTCAACATGTCATTACTTCTCCATATAAGAACCGATTGTAACATCTTCATTTTGTTTACCCTGTTTTAACTTGTCGTTCTTCCTTGGCCAAATTTGACTAGGGGAGATATCCACTCTGGTTGAAGCTTCCACACATTGCATGGCTTCTCAATGAGATATTCCCTCTTATTCTTCTCCTTGGGAATCTTACAAGCTGCTTTCAAAGACGACCTATCCTATTTCTTCGACCACTTCTTGGCGATCTTCTCTCCCACTTTAATAAGCTTTTGCACAATATTGAGTGGTAAGGGTGTTCTGAATTTAGCATCTTCATAGACATTGAAGTAAAAAATGACGGTTTCCTCTTTTTTTTGCTTCCCCTCATAGGTCTTAATGGGCTCATCGAGATCCTCTCTTTGTGCCTCAACAACTTGCATGTCAAGTGGATACTTTTGCACATCCTGAGAGGTGGCCCAAAGGACTTGAACCATCTTGTCAAAGTGCTCTTGGACCTCTGGTCCCATGTTTGGTACTAGTGGTGGTTCCCAAGTTTCCTCGATGGCTCCCTCCTTCTATTCAACAAAATCTTGGGGGTCCATGTAATCAAAAGAAGGAACCATGTCTTCAAGAGATTGTACAACATTGGGGTCTTAAGCAAGTGACTCACGTTGTATGTTGCACAACTCAATGGATATTAGTGTACTATTCCTACATCTCTTAGATTTTGATCATTGTAGCCCATGTCATGCAAGTGAGCAATCATCTGGCTTCGACTTGGGTCTAGGTGAATAATGCAAGCTCTATTCCCTTGGTCAAAATTGGCTAAGGAACTTGGTGCTAGTCCCAATTGAGCTTTGAGTTCCTTCATAGTACCTGTACTCTTGGATGAGCATCCGAAAATCTACTGAACCCATTACTAAATGTTATTCTTGAGCCTCCCCTTGACCTTTGTCAGAGTCTCTTGTCTTTCTAGTAATTTCCTCCTCCATTCTCTCTAAGATGGAGCCTTCCTTTCTTTTCATGTCATCATTAGATGATTCCTGCATGGCTGTGGCCAGGTCCTCCTTTTCCTTCCGAGGAGCTTCCCTCATGTGTCGGGCATCCTTTGACAATTCCTTAAGAGCTTCCCTCATGATTATGGCTAGGTCCTCCTTTTCCTTCTGGGGAGCTTTCCTTGTGTGCTTGGAAGCTTCAATTGGAATGGAGAATCTTGCAAGCTACTTTCAACTCTCCACATAAGAGCTCTAATGTGGCTTCTTGTGCACCATATCATCTAGGAGCACATGTACTATGAAGGAACTCAAAGCTCAGTTGGGACTAGCACTAGGTTCCTTGGCCAACTTTGACCAAGGGAATAGAGCTTACATTATTCACCTTGGACCCAAGGAAAGCGAAGCCAGATGATTTCTCACTTGCATGACATGGGCTATAATGATCAAAATCAGAGAGATGTAGGAAGGGTACACCAATATCCATTGAGTTGTGCGACATGTTTGTAGATACAACAAATCCCCCCTTTTGTACATTTCCATATGATACAAACAAGTCACAAAAAGACATTTATGTCCTTGGAAGCTCCACTATCAAAATACCATGTGGTGTAATGTTTAGCAACAGAAAGACCGTGCTCATGTGAAGAAGGATCATATGAATAATGCACAACAAAAGCATAGGACTGGCTTGCCAAGTTGCATCCTTCGTATTTGTTAAAATTTCATCAACACTCATGCTCGATTGTTTTTTCTTTTCATTTGCCATTGTCTTTTTGCATTCTCCAATAGCATGCCCCCTTTTTCTACAATAATTGCACCTCTTTTCCTTAGCATCGTCATCCTTAGTAGTGCTTGAAGAGTCTGTAGAAGAAGTTGCTTTGCCTTTACCCTTAGAGTTCGAGGGTTGCGATCCCTAAGGTACTAAGTACCACACCCACTAACGGGTGTACACATGGAAACAACCCTTCTCTAGCTAGAAAGTAAAAAGTGCTCGTGGATATGGGAGCATTTACACCAAAACTTAGGAGTAACACGATAAGTGTAACAATTGATGCCCTAAAGAAAAGGTTAATGGAAATCTTTGAAATTAAGGATTTTGGACATGCAAATGACATTCCTAGTATGTGTACAATCAGAGATGCAACAAAGAGATTGCTTTATCCATCCCAAAAAGATTATGTTAGCAAAGTATTGCAATGTTTCAATATGGAGGGGGGAAGGCAATTAGTGCTCCATTGCCTCCATATGTGAAGAGAGGGTTGAAATGGCCAAGATTCTGTATTCATCATGTGTGGCTAGTCTCACGTATGCTATTATTGCCACTGGTTGCGTATTGCTTTTTCAGCGGAAGTAGAGCATTGGGAAGTAGTGAAAGACATCTTGAGGTACTTGAGTGGTATAAGGGGCATGTGCATATGCTTTAGGTGGAGTAGAAGTAGTGTACTTGGGTACATAGATGTAGACTATGCATGTAATATTGACAACAAGTTAACCGCATGATACATCTTTACCTTATATGGCGGTGTAATATCATGGATGCCATGTTTGCAAAAATGTGTGGCATTATCTACCATTGAGGCAAAGTATGTAACAACCACAAAGGCATGCAAATAAGTTATATGGCTTACTTGTCTAGTGGAAGATTTGGGCCTTGTACAAGACATGCCAGAACAAGCACATTTAGCTTATCATAACTCATGCTGATGATAACCCTATAGACTTTCTTACTAAGAGTCTTCCCTCTAAAAGGTTTGCACACTACAAAGAGGTGATGGGCATTAGGTGAGGGTATCTCACATATAGTTGCTTCATATGTTCTTTTATTCCTTTGTCTCCCTTAAAGGCACATTGGCCTTTAAGTGGGAGGTTGTTGGGATAAAGGCCAATGTGGCCACCCGCCCATCTTACTCACTACCCCTAACTATACATATATACACTCATTCATTATTTTTTGAGTGATAAGGCCCATCTTTGTGCTTTCTCCACACTCTATGTAGCTCCATCATGTATCCTTTGATTTTTTGGAGAATGTGAGCATATACAATGCTTATATTGGCCTTTATTGCCTTATATTTTCATTAATAAGTGCTTTCAACCCTCGAGAGGATTTAATTCTTGAAATCACAATATAAAGCTACCCATGTGTAAACACAACATTGTTCAAATAAATAGTCATGGCAAATGCTAAATAGAGAGGAAATTGACATCTCTTCATGATAAAAAAGAAATGCAAATTACTTATTGTGGAATCCTATTGGAATGAGAATAAAGAACCATGGCAAATGCCAAATAGAGAGGGAATAGGCATCTCTTCATGATGAAAAGGAAATGCAAATTACTTATTGTGAAATTGTTTATTGGAATGAAGATAATTCCTTGACATTGGTGTCCATGATTTTCTCTACATCAATAACTTGAACACCTTGCAAATTTATTGACTGCCATTATACATACCTTTCTAAGTAGCATAGTGGGAGCATTTACCTTCAATAACAACCACAAAATGAGGATACTCTCTCCAATATCAAATTATGGTAAAATACTAGTCCTTGACATTTGTGTCTATGATTTTCTCTACATCAATAACTTGAATGCCTCTCAAATTTATTGAGTGCCATTATACATACATTTCTAAGTAACAAAGTCGGAGCATTTACCTTCAATAACAACCACAAAACGAGGATATTCTCTCCAAGATCAAAGTATGGTCGAAGAATACTCAATAGATTACAAAAAGGAGTTTTATTTGTCTCTTTTAATGGAGTTGACACTATAGTGTCATCGCAGATCTACTAGCATCAATTAGAGTATAATGGAGTCAACACTACAATGTCATCTCATATCTACTAGCATCAATTCTAGTATAATATAATTGAAGACCTCAAAATTAAAATTCCATCAAGCTTGAATGGCTCATTCACTAAAGGAACTTTTGAAATCACTCACAACAACAAGTCCATGGAAAATCAATAAATGCAAACAATGCCCTTCCACAAGACCTTCTTGAATGATCACTACACTTTTTTTAAATGTGATTTGTTAATCCTTTGCCATCCCCAATGTATATACTCCACTTAATTAAAGCACATTTGATGATGATGTAACTTGCAATTGACACATGCACGTTTTGAGAAATCTCAACACTTTTATGTGTTAGCACAATGCATAACAATAGAGGCATGCATAACAATATATTTAGGATCACCCTTACACACCACTAATTTCCTAAAACTATTTTATCACATAATTGTCATGAAACATCTTAGTTAGCTTCATGACCTTCTCTTTTTTTAATCATCTAGGGGTTAGTTTAGTATTTGAGCACCTAAAGTAGGTAAATGTCACTTTTGTACTAGATAACAACTCATGTTAATCATATTCCCCTTGAGGTTATAGATAGGTTTCTCTCTCACCATTGGTTGAGTGTAGATGAGCTTCACCATGCTAAGGGTGTGTTCTTACTTCACCATAGCTGCAACTATGTTCACACTACCATCTTAGGTCTCATTGATCCAGGGTACATGCTACAATTATGCATGGGAGTATGTACATCAGGGTTTCACCTCCAAATTTGATGTCTTGTCATCTTGCATGCCTGTTTCTTAGGGTTTCTTGCATGTGATCGATCACTTTGTGATAATTCGTTTTAGATCCTTGCTCTAATACGTCCAACTTCAATGTTTGATTCTAAATAAGAACTTGCATGTTTTAATCCATCTTACTTCAATGAGTTTGCTTGTTTGATCCAATATGAAAATTTGCATGCTCGATCAAGTTTAAGGAGCTTGCTATTAATCAATTGAGCACGATAAGTAGTTCCATGCATGTTGTAAAAACCTGCAAAATTTAGAAAAATGTGAGTAAGAATTATCTTGTTTGGATCTCTACATTTAGTTAGGGTTGTATGCATCTTTAACACCACAACATAATAGAGAAGAGGCAAAGTGAGAAGATAAAAGAAAGAATTCTAAGGGACCAACATAATGCTAGTAAATCATCCTCTAAGAAATGCTCTAGGGTTTTCAAAAAGACATATGCAATCATAACCACCTTGACACACAACCATAGTTTGAGAAGGGGATCAGAAGAGCACAAGAGACTTGAGCCTAGATATCACAACACTTCGATTTATAGTGAAAATAAACTAGTGCACTTTAATGTCACACAAGTATAAAGGAGTTGGGGTGCTAATTATAGGTTTATTTCCAAGGTGCTCTTCCTTGGCATGGGTTTCACAATATTATAATCAATAATCCCTAGTGTTCGTGTGATCATGTGAAAATCATGCACAAATCTTGGCTCTTTTAAGTTGATCAACTTGACTCAAATGGACTTGCACATGTCATGGCATTACAATGTAGCACTGCGAAGTTGAAGCACACTAGATGAGAGTAGGTTCACATGCCTTAGAGTCAGGGGACACATACAAGTCAATTGGCTAGTTGACATAGTTAACCTTAACTTGCATGCACCCCATTGGCATTGAATTATACGATGGAAAAGAGGGGACTCTTCGAAGTCCATTAACTGAGCTTACTTTGCAAACGTGGTAGATGGTCTTTAGGACATATGCATGCTCTCCCTCTTCCATTCATAGAGTTCATCTCTCTCTCTCTCTCTCTCTCTCTCTATATCTATATATATATATATATATATATATATATATATGGCATTGCCATCTAGATTGGGTCTACCATAGCTTTTACATAAGTGTGGCCGAAACAAAGCAAAGTGAACATCACTCGTCGTCAATTGACCTGTACGTGGCGAGGCTCTTAGACGTACTGGACGAGGGTGAGTTCACATGGCTCAATGAGACTTGCAAACCATACTGGCGGGCCAGTAAAGAAAACAAATAGAGTGCCCAGCGATAAAGGAAACAGAAAGAGCGCGAGAGAGTTTTTGCAGCCATGGCTTCCTTATCTTTACTCCAGACGCCTCCCTTTCTGTCAGGAAAATTGCGCGGGAAGGAAGGCAATCTCTGCTCAATCAGAGCTTCTGCCTCCCATTACAATAACGAGGAGCGCTCTCGTCAAATGGCCCCACCTGCTGTCTCTTTTGTGCGCAGGGAAGTGGCAGCTCTGGGCCTTGGCATATCACTTCTTTCCGTCTTGACAGAGTCTGCTGCAGGTATGTCTTAGCTGATTTTCTCCAGCTTGATTTGTGGAACTTCCAAGTCTTCCATACTTCTCATATTCCTGCCTTTTACCATGTGACACTTTAACCATGGTTTGTAAGTAAAGCCCTAATGGCTGTCATGCCTTTGAGATTGCAGTCAAGTTGCTAAAGAAAGCCTTGTAACACACACACACACACACACACACACACACACACACACACACACACATCTTCACATGAGAAAACAAAACCACGTTTTGGATATTAAGCTTGGTCACGGCAACGGATATTGGATTTCTGATTGCAAAGATTTAGTTAGTCCTCTCTATATCAGAGGGTCATTAAAAATCATTACTGTGTCCCTTCTTTCTCTCTTTCTTTCTGGAGACACACACAAGAAGATAATAACTTGGTAGCAACAATCATAGTTCCACAAAATGCCTTAACTCACATCCTAGTGGTTTCAAACTTCTGTCACCTTGTACCCTTTATAATTTTTATCACCTTTAGGTGCAAAAACTGAGAGAGAACCCGATGCAGCTTACCAAAAGCAATTTCTGAATGCTCTCATCATGAGAGTATGTGGCTCCCGGTTCTTGGTTGTGGCACCACCGTTTCATTATTCTTTATTTCCATTGTAGCTGGGAGGTTTAGAAAAAGGAGGTTTCATATGTAGCAAACTTTTCCTTGGAAATTTAGAAACAGTAAGGAACAAGTTTTGGACAAACATAATAGATACAATATTTAAGTGATACATTAATTGAAAACATGAGAAAACCACTCGGTTAGTCTTGAACTTATATTAACTTTTCATGAGAACTTAGAAAATGCATTTGGACTTGACTCAAGAAACGCTAGTCTCTAATTTAGACTTCAAAGACATTGGGTAGTAACTTGTAAGGTTTATAAATCACAAGGGTACCGTATCCCGTAGTACTAACTAATCAATAGATTAGTAGTACTAGCTAATCAATGGATTATGATTCATGGTCAAGCTGACTCACTTATAACTACTTATTAATCCAAAGTATGCTTGGCCTTTCAAATAGGCTACAACATGTAAGAGTTTTAGAGTAAAAATGCCAGAAAGTATATCTTAAAAAATGTTTTATACGTGTCACAATAAAAGTATGTTTTAAAAGCACAAAATATTTTGAAACATTATGTATATTTCATATTTCTATGAATGGTGCAACATTAGTTATGTTGATGATTTGATTATTCCAACCCTCATGTAGTCAAGGTTGCTAGAATATGGCCCTAGAAGTGATAGCCTAGTGGTTAACAGTTTAGCTCTTAATTTTGAGGTTGTGGGTTAAAGACTCACTAGGTCCATCGCTTGGTTGGGCACCTATATTCACATGGCATGTATGTGTAAGTTCGAGCTCTTGATCATTGATCACTTGGTTGGCTCTCCTCCTTGGTAGGATCACCAAATAGGGTGGTCTCAATTTGATCAAGCTTTGCTAGTCATTTGCCTTTTGAGCTACCTATTTGTGCATAGGAAAAATGCTACTGTTGTTGTCACCTGCTCTTTTGGCAAATATTTGGAAAGGCATTACTCCCTTGTGAGATTTGATTGTGTGTTGCTCTCACTTGCTCTTTTGGCTAATATTTGAAAAGGCATTATTCCCTTGTGAGATTTGACTGTGTGTTTTATCTTAGGGAAAAAAAGATGGCTACAATGCAATACCAATCATCAAGAAGATATAAAGCTAATAAATCATTAAATGGTATGCATAAGCATTTAATGCATTAGATAGAATTGCTAATAGCTACTTTAAGATTGAAGTATATAAAGTAATAGCAAAGATAGGTTTGTGTGTGAGATGGAACTACTTGACCACCAACTATGTCTAGTATGCAATGAAGGATTTATGTCTAGTATGCAATGAAGGATTTTAGAGAATTTCAAGAGGTCAACCAATCAACATTAATTTTGTGGCAGAATTTATATTTCAAGGAGCAACTGAAGGCCAATCCCCATGTAAAGCAAGGGGCAAACTGGTTTGAAGGCTTATCGGTTGCTATGGACAGCAAGATATGTTGAAGATTAAAGGAGATCAAGTTGGATGTGTGTAGTTCAACCTTTAACAATACGAGTTAAAGAAATATTGCAAGGGGTGGTGGTTTTGGGGTCAACAGGGTGTCCTTTGTCCAAGATCGAGTGGTAAAGTGTGTATTTTCAGATTTGTGTATTTTGTGCTTTGTAATTCGTGTACTTAATGAGGTTATTTATCACCCTTGTCGAGAAGGAAGGCTTGTTTTAAAACACCTTAGGGTTTGTAGAGGAAACACAATGCATGTACTTGACTAAAACAACTTAACTCAAAGAGAAGTCAAGATAACTCAAAATATAAATGTGTAGAGTGAAGATATAACTTGAACTAAATAACATAATATATATCTAAAGAGTGGAGAAAAACTCAAACCATTGTCTCTCTAGGAATGGGATGAGTCAAGGGAGTGATAGAAATAACCTCTAGATGATCTCGAAGTAGCACACCACCAAAGATGCGATTTTAGAGGATCCCACTGTAGTTGTAGAAGAAGACGATAGTTATAGTAGTCTTGAGGAAGTGAGCAGTAGGAAACATAGCCTTTGGAGGCGAAAACACAATTGTTTGGATGACCTACAAAGGTTGCAATAGCGTAAATATGTGAAAATGTAGCGAATAGAGTGTCCAAGAGGTAATGTTTCTTAGCATGGTCTGTACAATAACAAAAGGTTGGTAGAGCAAATGGAGTAGTGGCTGATAGGTGGAAGCAAGGGTGTGTAAAGAAATACTCTACCATAGAAAACACCAAAAAACAATCGTACAACAAATCCACAGATTGATAAAGAAACAAAGTTAGGTTTAGGGTAACACAGAGACAATGAATCCAGTGAATAGTAATTAATGAATTCTAAATTGAATACCGTCACGGGAATATGAAATTTTGAGATGTTCTAATCTTGTTGATAACATTCGATTAAGATATTAATCAAATGCATAAGGTTGTTCAGCACATGTGATGCACATTGTAGTTGTTTCATGGTAATAGGCCAAGGACCCCAAGGTTACAGTGGGTGTCACATGCAAAAGTTGCGATAATTTATGCCAACTTGATTTTGATGGTCACTTGTTGTTAGTTTTGACCATAGGACAGCTGTTTGGCCAGTAAGTATCAATAGTGACACTAGGGACTAGCATTAATTAATTAATTAATTAGTGCTAGTCTAAGGGTCAATAGAGGTTGGAGACCACTCTAGGTTGCAAATGGCCTAGCCAATTTAATTATGGATTAGCACATTTAATTTTGGGCAAGATAAAAAAAATTAAAATTAATTTTCAGGATTCTTTAACTCTAAAAATTAATTAAATGGATGGATAATGTTGAAAAATGGGTTTAGAAGGCTACCACTTGGCAAAAATGCCCATGCAAATTGAGAGAATATTTTTGGAGGTTGGGTCTTAGCCATTCGGTTAGTTTACAGCTTGGGGGAGAGAGAGAGGGAGTTGTTGGTCCATTTTCTGATTAAAGAACAACAATTTGCTACAAAAGATAGCGATTTGGAAGTCTCAGTAGGTAGGGGATAGCAAGGTGTCTCTTGGGATAGCATGGAGACACCTTCCAAGGATTGGCAAAAGCATTGCTGATTAGGTGATAGCATTTTGGAGGTGCCTAGCAGTAGTAGTTGACTGCATTAAATGTAAGTTGGAGTAGGAAGCATGTAGATTCTGGGATTTTCTCTCGAAGAAAATTAAATTTCTTTCTCATCTTGGCTTTCTCTCACCCTTTCTAACCATTTCTCAAGAGATTTTAACATTTCTCACCCATTTTGAATAGATCTTAGCCAAATTTGGTGGATAATAGAGGGATCTCTGTTGTAAACCCTAAATTTTTGTAGAAATTAGGGTTTAGCAGTGCCCTTGGGACTTGTGCCAACAAAATAAGACATTGCACACTGAAATGCACATGCTATTTGTTGTATTGACAGGGATTTCAGATGCCAGGCTATCGATTGTGAATTGGAGTAGCATTCAGCTAGTTGGTGGTTCCATTTGTGCAGGTCTTGTGTGAAATTGGCCCATATTGCTTGCTGATTGTTTGTATAGCAAGGAGCTTCTGGGTTAGTGAAGGAGATTGGAGAATCTTGGCTTGTAATCGATCCATTGGCAATTGAAGTTAAATAAATATTGAAAGGGGCGCCAAATTTGGGGCTAATAGGGTGTCTATTGTCCAAGATTTTTAAGAAACTTGTGTGCATTTTAGTTTATGCTTAATTATTATTTATTGTTGTAATTAAGTGCTTGATGAGGTTCTACCACCCTATCCAAGAAGGAAGGTCGGTTTTATAATACAATGCTCAATTGAACAAACACACTATGCAGTGAAGAATATTAACTCCCAAACTCCCATGTCTTGAGGATTGGGGCAGACCTACTCTGATGGATCCTGAAATGCAGCAAGGCAGCCTCTGAATGCGTGTTTGCTGCAGTAAAGAATATTGACTCCCAAACTTTCATGTCTTGAGGATCGAGGCAGACCTACTTTGATGGATTCTGAAGTGTAGTAAGGCAACCTTTGAATGTGTCTAATAGAGCATAAGTAGTAGTAAGATGTTGGATCAGTAAGACAAATGGGTAGAAGATAGATAGAAGATTGCAAACACATAGAATGATATGATGTGGTAGTTGGCAAAGGTTGTGATCAGTAAAACCTAGCATTGGAGAGCTTCAAATAGGCCAAGTGGTAGAAGAGAAGCATCAAACGCAGTACCAAGATGACGTTTGAAGGGTGGGCGGCATTAGAAAGGGCTTAGCAAACTCGAAAAAACAGGTGTCTATTGATGGTGACAGCAATGCAGTCCTAAATGCAAAGTTTCGGATAAAAATAAACTGAAAATGCAAACTGTAGAGGGTAGGTTATAGCCGCCTATATGAATAATAGGGAGATGAAGGCTGTAAATAATCTGAAGCCCCCCGCTCAATGTGGAAGGAAAAGTTAGAGAGAATCACCTTCTTCTTGTTAGTCTGAAGAAGTAGGGGAGGGTGCATCCATACTGATCCTAGTTAGCAATGTGAAGAATCGATCGGTTGACCACCTTGGTCCAAATGTCTGTAAAATTCTTAGATGAAGACACAAACTCTAGGCGGATAGTGCTAGGCTCAATTTACTCTTTGATGAAATGGAAGTGGACTCCAACCTATTGTGTTTGTGGTGTGATTATTGAGTTACCAACTGGTGCTATGACACTCTGGTTGTCATAGTAGATGACAATGGGAGAGCCGCACGGGAAATGAAGAATTGCTAGTAGTCTTGTGAAGTAGATAATTTTTGTGGTGCCACAAGGAGAGCTCGATACTCCACCTCAGTTGTAGAAGCAACCACTGTCTCTGCTACTTATAACTTGATCAAGAAATGGGTGTTACAAGAATGAGAAATGAACTAATGAACTTAATGATTTAATTAAACTTTACGAAGATAATTAATTAAAATAAAGTTTAATTTTGGCATCCTAGCTCTTGGCATGGTGACCATTGCATTGGCAGTGAAGAATTTGACACTGGGGCATGTAGTGGACAAGTGTGCGGGCCATGTGGTACACGGCCAAGGCTAAAGGAACAAGGTGTAAGATAAAACTTTTATTAAATTGAAAGTTTGCACCTTACATTGAAAGTTTCGCCTAGTAAAGGGCTCACTCAAGGCACTTAATATATTAAGAAGGCCTTAAGTAAAAGTTTCGTCGAGTGAGCAGCTCACTTATAATTAATGACTAAGTCATTAATTAGCCCTTAATAAAAAAATGTGATATGATTAGGGAGTAGTTAGTTACTCATTTGAAGCTTATCTTGGCTATTTGGGGCTTCTTCTCTCTTATTTTTGGAGGAACCGAAGTTGGGAGATAGCCACTTTTGTCTTTCTTGCTATAGAAAAGTGTAGATTTCAGTCATTGTATGAGCTTACAACATAGATGGAGTGTAGATAGCAGTCAATTTTTCTCCTCTTGTCACGGGGATTCTATTGGGCAGCCTTGTAACTCCAGATACAATAAGGTATGCTACTATTTTTGAGCTAAATATTAGAAAAATAGGTTATGACAGCACTATGGATTGAGTTTACTTTCTTTTTCTTCGAGATCTCAAGCCTAGTGTACTTTTTGGGTAATTCTGTTGCCACAAAAGCGACATTCTCACATTTTCATTGTGAGAAACCCCCCTTGTTTGTGAGAGGAATAGTGTGGGACTATATGGGGACTGGCAGGAGAGTTATCTTAGCAAATGCTCCACGAAATTGGGTTCAAATTCTTATTGTCATTTTTAGGGTTTGGCAAGTTGAAGTGTTCATTCGTAGATTTGAACACTCTATAGCTAGTTGGAGGCGAGCAATGAAGGTGTTAAGGCCATTGTGCACTCCTAGATCAGTTAGCGAACACTAGGTTGAATGTCACATTGGCCAATGGGATGAAGGTCAAACTATTCGAAAGTGCTAAAAAATGGGCCATTAAAGATTGTAGGAGTCCAATAGATTCATCGTCATGAAGGGAGTCGACTATACGACATCCTACTAGGCCGACCCTGGATGTGGAATACACGAGCCATAGAAGACTAGGGCAACGGTCTGATCTTCTTAGGCAATCAAATGGAAGCAATGAGGGTAGAGGAACACTTGGAAGACTATGTCAATTGACATCGACACCATTTAAACTATGTTGAAGGATGATACTCAAGTTAAAAAATCTTATGGGCCACTAACGAGGTATATCCCCTTCCCTGAGGAAGAGTGTGATTGGATGCACATGCTAGCCATGATCTATTTGTCATTCTCGAAAAATGAGGAATACGAACAAGCTACCAATGCAGTCCATGAGCCCAAGGACACTTGGATTGACGCTCTTGGTCCGCGAGGCCGTGAGGGTGTTTTTGTGTCATGAGCATGAGGTCCGACTGGTGCTATAGTCAATGCCAGCCCATTTCAGGTCTTATCAGTGGTGCGTCTGTCGGGAGCTGCCTACAAGTGGCGGTTTTCGAATCTAGGGTTTCAAGGGACCCTAAATTATCCATAAAATGGGGTTTGTTCAAGGATGGAAAAACTTGGCTTTCCCCATACAAAACTTACTAATGGACTTAGTTAGTTATGTAGAGCATGAGTCCTCTGTAGAAGATACTTTAATATATATCAGTGATCTAAAGAATATTGAAAGAGGCACCAAGCTTTGGGGCCAACAAGTGGCAATGTGTGGTGTAGGAGCACTCAAGCTCGAGTTGTGTGTGGAGTTTTCTTGCTGAATTTACTATTAAGCTGAATTAAGTGTTTGATAAATTGTGATTTCCTTTCCTAGTTTGCATGCACATTTTTGTCAAGTGATAGCCTTTTAAACCCATTTTTCAGCATTAGCCAGCTATTTAATTAATTTTCAGAATTAAAGAATCCTAAAAATTGATTTCAGTCCTTTTGACCTTGCCCAAAATTAAATGTGTTTATCCATAATTAAATTGACCAAGCCATTTGCAAGTTGGAGTGGTCCCTAACCTCTTAGACTGACATTAATTAATTAATTAATGCTAGTTCCTAGTATCACCACCAATACTTAATGACCAAATAATTGTCCCAGGGTCAAAAGTGACACCAATTAATCCCCAAAGCCTAGTTGGCATAACTTATCACAACTTTTGCTTTTGATACCCACTGCATCCTCGGGGTCCTTGGTCTGTTATCATGAAATAAGTGCCAATGTGCATCACATGTGCTAAATAACCTTGCACATTTAACTTAATTAAATGCTATCATTAACAAGATTAAGGCATCTCAATATTTCACATCCTCGTGATACCTACTCTGGTGGCAATTTGGCCGAGTCCTCAAAAGTGGGCAAGGGAGTCACTTTTTTAAAAGGAAATGCAGTTTGGTGGTGGGCAACCTTTTTGATGCAAGGCAAGGTACCAACAACTTGGGTGCGATTCAAACACAGTTTCTCTTGTCAATGGCTCACAAACACTTTTGAAGTGGATATGATAACAACTTGGCACAAATTGGATGCAATTCATAGTGTTGATTTGGAAGAGTATACAAACAAATTTTGGGCAGCTTTTTTATCAGTTAGCTCTTTTCGTGAGGTCACGATGGTTGAGCAAATAGAGATCTACTGTTGTAGCCTACCGAAAGAAATTTGTGACTATTACACCAAGACAAATGCACAATTGACTGAAAATGCAAATACAACTTATGCATTGATGAAAGGACAAGTCATAGGATTTAAGGGCAGCAAAGATACTTCAAAGGACAATGTTGAAAATAAGGGCAGCAAGACTAAATTTTTGGGCAGCAAGTTTAAATCCTCAAAAAAGGGTCAACATGTTGAAAATTAGTCAAAGTCATTCTTTCAAAAAGGCAGACAAGGCAAAAGGTCATTTACTAGTGCTAAGAAAGTTGCTGAAAGAAAGGCATTGAATGATGAAAACAAATGCTGTGCTTATGAACAAGAGGGGCATATAGCACATGAATGCTTGGAATGTAAGTCTAAAAACCATGCAGATGACAATAAGGATAAGAAAGGCAAGAAACATAAAACTTTTGGTGGATTGGTATTTGATCTTGTTGGTGAGCAATCAAATACGGATGCTTCAGAGCTATGCCGTGCATGGGGAAAATTGAGGGACTTACATGCTTTAGTTTTCTTTGATGTAAGAACTCATGCCAACTTCATTTCCCCAAAATTGGTAGCCAAGTTGGGCGTTAGAGATGATGAGATGGGTCCCATGGGTGAGGCTAGTTTGGCTTGTCTTGGACATGTAGAGCTAGTCATATCTATCATTGGAAAACTCTGAATTCATTTGCAATCATATGTTGATAGTGAGGATTTTCACATTATGCCATTGGAGGGCTGCAATGTCTTATTGGGTATTCTATGGTGTTGTAGAGTGCATCCAATGATTGACGCATATAATAGGAAAATCGCTCTTACTCATAAAGGAAGGCAATATGTTCTTGATGTAAAGTTGAAGGGGGAGTCTATTCCTCGTGTTTGCTTTTGCAATTTCTTTAGTAATGAAAAATCATCTTTATGTGTACTTAGTTTTTGCAAAAGAAGTTAGTAAAGATGATTCTAAGCCTAATGTTTCAATGTTGAATAATGAGTGGATAGAATTCTTAAAAGAATTCCAAGATTGTTTTTCTGACTCCCTACCTAGAGAATTACCACTTGAAAGGTCAGAGGATCATTCTATTGACCTTGTGCCTTGCACTATGCCTCCAAACAAGCCACCTTATAGAGTGAGTGCTACCCAACAACATGAAATAATGAGTGAGGTGACGGCTAATGAGCTGTTTGAAAAAGGGTTGATTCAGCCTAGTTCATCACCCTTTTGCTCATGTGTACTCATTGTGAAAAAAAAAGATGGTTCATGGTGAATGTGTATTGATTATTGTACCTTGAGCAAAAACACTATTAAAAATAGATTCCCTATATTGAGGATTTTGATGATATCCTCGATTGGTTAGAGGGAAGTGCAATCTTTTGTATAATAGACCTTAAAAGTGGGTATCAGTAGATACATGAGGCGAGAAGATATGCACAAGACAACTTTTAGGACCTTTTTTGGATTATATGAGTTCTTGGTCTTACCATTTGGGCTTACAATGGCACTTGCGATGTTTAATTGTATGATGGATTGAAGTTTTTGACCCTATAGGTCTTTCATTGGCACATTTTTTGATGAAATCATAGTCTTTTCAAAGAATGAGGTAGAACATCGGATGCATTTGACTACTTTGTTTAAGGAACTTAGAAAACACAAGTTGGTTATTAATGTAAAAAAGAGTGAATTCTTCATGTCAAAGATTTACTTCTTAGGGGTACATTGTATCAAAAGATGGTGTTATTATGGATCTTGCAAAAGTGGAAGCAATATGTAGTACCTTGTTGAGAAATCCTTCACCCGTAGTTTTGCATTCTGTGTTTTGTGTTTAGGTTTTCATAGTGGATAGCCCCAAAAAGGGGTTGGGCATCCACAATGGGGCACCACCCTAGACAGCGGGTGCCCTCCCTCCGGGTGCCACCCTAGACAATCTCTTGCCTATTTATAGGTTGCCTCTGTCACTCATTTGACATGGCTGATTCATTCAGTCCGTCACCTCTTCTCTCCAGTCTCTCCACTGCCCTCACACCCCTTTAGGAGGACATTGTGGTTTGCAGTTGTCTTCATCATCTTCCTTGTGCTACAACACCCTTGTTCCCTTGTATCACATTCACTCCATGATTCAGATCTTCATCATTCCATTCATCAGAGTTTCTTCTCTCTTCTCTTCTCTTCTCTTCTCTTTTCAGTGTTTGCCGAGTTCACTCCGTGTTCCTCCCTGCAAACCCTACTGTCTCGTTGGTATGTCGTCTTTTGACATGGTATCAGAGCTGGATCTGCTCAAACAGTGGCAAAGATCCTCCACTCCAATGAAGGCAAAGACCGGTGGTGGGTTCGGTATCCATTCTCTTATTCTTCCGCTGCTTCAACTGTCAGAGTGCAGCGGTGCGGAAGCGTAGGACTGAGAGAGAGAGAACGCAGAGAGAGAAGGGAGAGAAAGAGACAGTGTACACTGAAGATCTGCTGTATAAAGAATGCTGAATACAAAGATATACACGGGCGCAGTGCGCTGGACTGCGTGTCTCCACCTCGACGATGCGACCTGCTGTCCACCTCGAAGTCTGCTGCAGTCTGCACTGTCTGCTGTCAGAAATCTGCGAACAGAGACAGAGATCTGCACGGCACCGGTCTGTAATCTGCGACAGAGAATGAATGCAGGACTGCTGAAAACGTCAGCAATAAATAGGCGAAAATCTGCCTAGGATGGGGCGCCAAAATAAGGCGCAGCCTGATAAAAATCAGCTGCAGGCAGTCGGACTGCCACGTGGCAGTCCGACTGCAC
Source organism: Lygodium microphyllum (assembly GCF_053477565.2). Classification (NCBI taxonomy): domain Eukaryota; kingdom Viridiplantae; phylum Streptophyta; class Polypodiopsida; order Schizaeales; family Lygodiaceae; genus Lygodium; species Lygodium microphyllum. Next base: position 50,380,879 of record NC_141153.1, on the reverse strand, counting down.
AGTCCGACTGTGCAGTTGGACTGTGCAGCTGCTGCCTGCTGCTGCCTGCCTGAAACAGGCTATGATCTCTGACACCCCCTCTCAGAGCCTGGACAGGGCAGAAGCCTGAGGGATCTGGAATGTTGCCGAAGTAGAGCCTGAGGAAGCGCCTTCGTAAACAAATCCGCAAGATTATCCTCCGTCTTGCAATACTCCACAGTGATGGTCTCATCCAAAAGCTTTTCTCGGATGAAGTGGTACTGGATCTCAATGTGCTTCGTCCGGGCATGAAAAACAGGATTCCTCGCCAAGGCAATGCAACTCTCATTGTCACATCGCAGCAATGTAGGACGAGTCTGGGGGCACCCAAGCTCCTCCAACAGTCTCCGAAGCCACACAACCTCGCATATGGTGGAAGACGCGGCCCGATACTCCGCCTCAGTAGACGAAAGGGCTACCGTGGGCTGCTTCTTGCTACTCCAAGAAATAACACCTGCACCCAAAGTAAAGCAGTAACCTGTTGTAGACCGCCTGTGGTCCACGTCACCGGCCCAATCCGAGTCGCTCCAACCTGCAAGTACAAGATCTGACCCATCTGTCCCTGCGGGGTAATGAATCCCCAAATCAGACGTCCCCCTCAGATACCGAAGTATCCTCTGAGCAGCCTGCCAATGCACCGTCTTAGGTTCACTCATGAACCCTGCCAAGAGCCCAACAGCAAAACATAGATCAACCCTGGTGTTGAGAAGCCAAATCAAAGACCCTATCAACTGTCGATAGCGGGAAGCATCCGCCAAAGGAGAAGCTGAGTGGGAAGTGGCCTTCCAGTTCGGATCCATAGGAGTAGAGAGGGCCCGACAATCATCCATCTCAAAAGACACCAAGAGCTCCTGTACATATCTCTGTTGGGAGAGAAAGATCCCCCTCTGAGACTGAAAAATCTCATGTCCTAAAAAGAAATGGAGTAGCCCCAAATCCGTCATCTCGAACGTCCGATGTAAAGCTGACTTTGTCTCCTGGACCTGCTGTGCATCATCACCTGTGACAATCAAATCATCAACATATAATACAAACAGCACACAACCATCCTCGGAAGTGTGAACATACAGCTGCGGATCGGCCTTGGACCGCCGATATCCCAACTGAGTCTGGAGGAACGAATCAATCTTCTCGTTCCAAGCTCGCGGGGCCTGCTTGAGACCATACAGGGCCTTCTTCAACCTGTAGACTTTCCCATCGGAAGAACCAAAGCCAGGAGGCTGCTCAACGTAGATCTCCTCCTTCAAATCACCATTCAGGAAGGCCGACTTCACATCCAACTGATAAACAGGCCATCTCCTATGGCCAGCCAAAGCAAGAACAGCTCTAATGGTTGCCATACGAGCTGTAGGGGCAAAGGTGTCATGACAGTCAATCCCTGGGCGCTGGGCAAAACCCTTAGCAACAAGGCGAGCCTTGTGCTTATCCAAAGTACCATCACTGAGATATTTGGTCTTGAAGACCCACTTGACTCCAATCACCTTCTTCTTCGGGGGGCGTGGCACAAGTGACCAAGTGCCATTCCTCTCAATAGCCTCCAACTCAGCTTCCATAGCTTTCTTCCATGGGGCGGACTGTAAAGCCTCCTTCACGGAGGTGGGCTCTCGATCCTGCATAACTCAGGACATCAAACAATAATTGGAGCAAACAAGCTCCGAAGAATGCGCCTGGTGCCTCCGTGACCGCCGCGGACCATCCTGCGGTCCCCACTCCTCAGGAACCCCCTCGATCCCTGAATCACGGAGTGTGTCACGGGCCCAGCGAGGAGGAGGCCGAACCTCCCCTCGTCGTTCTCCATCAGTAGAAGACTCTGGAATGTCCACCGGTGGTAACTCCTCAGAAGGATCCGGTGGAACTGTAGACTCTGTGTCAGAAACAGAATCATAATCAAACGGCACAGGCTCCAGTGGAACTGTAGAAGGAGCCAAACTCTCCCCTGGATCTCCAAGAACGGGATGCTCCTCACCCGTTGAAGAAGCCGGAACCTCCACAAACCGCACATCACGGCTAGTATATACATCCCGCTTGACGGGATCATAGAGTCGGTAGCCTTGGGACTGGGAGCTGTAGCCAACAAATACCTGTTTGCGGGAAGCCGCTTCGAATTTGTCACGGTGAGCTTTGGGAATGTGAACATAGGCATCACACCCAAAGACCCGAAAGTAAGAAACATCTGGCTTCGATCCAAAATACGCCTCAAATGGAGTCATGCCTTCCACGGCCGAAGTAGGAGATCGGTTAAGGATGTGGACTGCAGTAGCCACAGCCTCGGCCCACAGAACCTGGGGGGTCTGTCGGTGCTCCATCATGGTGCGCGCCATCTCAATCACACTGCGGTTCTTCCGTTCGAGAATACCATTTTCTTGTGGAGTATTCGTATTGGCAAACTCCTGGTGAATTCCTCTATCTGCACAAAACCGAGCAAATTCATTAGAGACAAATTCACCTCCCTTGTCGGATCGCAAGGTCTTCAACTTCCGGCCTGATCGGTTCTCCTCAAAGAGAAGCCAATCCTTGAAGTGCGAGAAAGCTTCTGATTTTAGTGCCAAAAAATAGGCCCATGTCATCCTGCTATAGTCATCCACGATCAGCATGAAGTACGAGCTCCCACGCAGGGACTCATTCCTCATAGGGCCACATAGATCCGTAGATACTAACTCCATCGGTGAAGTAGACCGCCGCGAAGCGGTGTGGGGAATGGCATCCCTATGCTGCTTCCCCCTTATGCAGGAGATACATGGCTGCTGGCTCACCACTATATCCGGCAACCCTCGAACAAGCTGTCCCCGTGACGCCTTCCGAAGATAGTCATAGTTCAGGTGACCATACCTAGCATGCCATAATTCAGACTGTGACTGTGAGGTAAGAAGAAGAGTAGAGAGGGCAGTGGAAGACTTCAGTTTGTAAATGCCGTTCTCCTCATATCCACATGATAGAACCTTCCTCGACTCACGATCAAGGACTCGCACTGTAGAACTGTCAAACTCCACCAGAAGACCAAGGGAACAAATCTTATGGACTGAAAGGAGATGGTACCCCAATCCTGGTACATGCAAAACCTCTGAAGTATGGGTGCCACCTCGTCCATTCGGAATAAGCTGCATCTTACCCCGACCTGCAATAGAAACTGAAGAGCTGTCTCCAATGAGAACCTGCCCACGCGAAGGTCGCAGCTGGGCGACACCATCTGATGAAGGAGTCATGTGCCGTGAGGCACCACTATCAATAATCCACTCTCGAGATTGGGAAGCCGCCATCGCAGCATCAGAAGCATTCGGAGAAGCGTCCTCAATGACAACTAAATGTAGAAATGCAGCTGATGAGGGTGCAGCCACCGCTCCAGAATCCTTGGTGTCCTTCTTCTTGGTGTCCTTCGAGTCTTTGTCAGGGCAATCCTTCTTCCAATGGCCAGTCTTTCCACAAATATGGCATGTGGAGTCTTTGTCCTTGTCCTTCTCCTTGTCCTTCTTGGACTTGTTATCCCCCTTCTTCTTCTTTTGGTCCTTCCCCTTCTTCTGAGAGGCTTGACCTGTCAACGCCTCCGTCTTGGAAGCATTCTGTCCCTTTAACTGTTCCTCTTGGTCCAAGACCATAGGAACCAACTCCTCCCATCGAAGAGTAGACTCGCGCCCTGAAGCAATAAGGGCAGAGTAAAATGTACCGAATCGTGGCGGCAACTGGGACAAGAGTGTAATCGCCATGTCTTCGGAGGAGATCGGCTTCCCCGCATTCTGAACCTGCATCTGTAGCTGCCTTAGCTTGTTAATGTGTTCCCTTAGCGAAGAAGACTTATTGACGGACAAGGTCCGCATCTGAACCTCCAAAGAAACCCTCTTCATCAGGGTCATCCGATTGTACATTTGATCAAGCTCCAGCCATATCTCACGAGCCACCGTCAAGTGCTCGATGTGAGCGATCACGGCTGTAGTGCATGATAGAAAGAGAAAGGATCGAATCCTGGCATTCAGTTTGTCCCAATGAGACTGGGCCCTGGCCAACTCCGCACGAGCATCGGAAGAGAGTTTGGACTCATCTCTTACCGAAGGCCGGTCAATATCTTCCTGTACCAACTCCGCCAAATCATAGGACTCCAGAATGGCCAACATCATAACGCGCCAAATGCGGTAGTTGTCGCCGTCGAGCTTCTGATCTGTAGGAAGAGCCGGTAGGACAGGCACCTTCCGGTCCATAATCGCCTGGAACTCCAAGTCCATCTCTGTAGACATCTTTACCTGCAATGCCTTCTCAAACGCAAAAGCAGCCCCCTCTGACTGAGTAGACTCAGCCTGCTAAGGCTCTTCAGCGTCCCGAAGCTCTTTCACCCGCCGGAGGCGATGAAAAAGCAAAACCTGCACTTTTAGGTTGAAAACTCAAACTTTCTCCGCGACAAACAGCAGTAAACAGCAGCAAATCCACCACCTGTACTCCTTTCCTGTGCGCCCACACTCGTTTCAGCCTTGTTCCAAGGCGCAGCCCTCCTGTCTGCCCTTAAACGCAAAAAACGCAAATTTGTGTCGCGATGGAAACTCCTCTTCAGGTTGATTCTGCGCTCAGTCAGCCCTCAAACACTGCTCTGATACCATGTCAGAGTGCAGCGGTGCGGAAGCGTAGGACTGAGAGAGAGAGAACGCAGAGAGAGAAGGGAGAGAAAGAGACAGTGTACACTGAAGATCTGCTGTATAAAGAATGCTGAATACAAAGATATACACGGGCGCAGTGCGCTGGACTGCGTGTCTCCACCTCGACGATGCGACCTGCTGTCCACCTCGAAGTCTGCTGCAGTCTGCACTGTCTGCTGTCAGAAATCTGCGAACAGAGACAGAGATCTGCACGGCACCGGTCTGTAATCTGCGACAGAGAATGAATGCAGGACTGCTGAAAACGTCAGCAATAAATAGGCGAAAATCTGCCTAGGATGGGGCGCCAAAATAAGGCGCAGCCTGATAAAAATCAGCTGCAGGCAGTCGGACTGCCACGTGGCAGTCCGACTGCACAGTCCGACTGTGCAGCTGGACTGTGCAGCTGCTGCCTGCTGCTGCCTGCCTGAAACAGGCTATGATCTCTGACATCAACACCCTAACTGGCGACTGCTCCCTCTTGCGTTTGCTGTTTTCCAGCGTGTGTTCAAGGCTGTTGTTGTGGCCTCCACCTCCCCTTTGTTGCGTTTACTGTTGGTAGCTCTTTTGCTACACTTGGCAGTATTCCAGCACCTATCCCCTGTTGTGTTTCAGCCAGGCAACCACCAATAGCACCTCCCCTTGCCTTTTCAGCCTGCATTTCAGCCAGGCAACATCTGGCAGCAACCTTCTCCCTCTCTGATCAGCAGTTTACCTTGCGTTTGACAACTGGTGGGTCCTCCTTGACTGTTGCAAGTTGCGTTTGGAGCTGGCAGCTTTTCCCTGCAGCTGGCGGGTCCTCCCTGACTGCTGGTGGCTCATCCTTGACTGCTGCAAGTTGCGTTTGGAGTTGGCAGCTCCTCCTTGCAGCTGGCAGCTCACTTCTTCTAGCCCTTCCACTGCCCTTCCACCCCTTGCGGTAGACATTGCGGTTTGTGGTTCGTGGCGGACCTCTTCCACCTCTTCCTTCTTCAGCAAGGCACATGGGTACCCATGGCTTCTTCCCCAACAGATGACCAATCTACTGGGTGTTCCTACTGTGGCAAGAACGGTCATTCTACCAATGATTGTCGATATCGACCTTTGCTCCTCACCCCTTCGGAGTATATGCATCTTTGACCAAGGACTCCTTGTGCCATCTCTCCTTTCTGGACTGCAGAGATCGTTTTGCATGGGCTATTGGAGCATAATAAGGCAATAAGCTGCAATTGATGCTCATTAAGTCCTTTCGAGTACATAGAGGCTCTAAGACCTTACGAGGCGATAAGCCCTCTTGGAGACCACCCCACTGCGCGGAGGTTCCCCCCACCTACTTCCAAGTACAGTGGCTTTCGCGGCCCATATCTCCTTCACAGTCCACTCTTCTAATAGCCCATGACTGTTCCCCACTCTTGGCTCATCCTGAGCCTCCCCCTTTCCCACCCTCTTCCACTCAGGTTCAAGAGGCCACATTTGGGTGCTTTCCGACTTCTTTTTCCGAGTCCCAGATGCCTTTTCAATATGACTGGCGGCACTTCCTTCGTCATTAGATGCTTCGTAGTCCATGAGCCATGAGTGGTTGGATCCCCTTTCTCTCTCAGATTGGGATTCAGAGGGGAATTTTCTTACTTCCCCTTAGAGGGGGCTTCCAGTTCTTCTTCAACTTCAAAGGGGGCTCCTACTTCTACTCCTGATTCAGAGAGGGATCCTATGTGCCATGAAGCTTTTCACACGTCACCACCTTTCACTTTCGAGGAGTGGCTCTCCTTTGACTAATCATTTTCTCTACTCATATCTAGGATTTAGAGGATCTACCCAGATCGGGGTCCTTGGATCTTTAGCAACGACATGGTGGCTAGGCCTTCGTATTCCTTCCAGCATGGAGTCATAGAGCTAGTGGCTTCTCTCCTGAGGTTGAGTTTCGGGTTCTACAGCTCATCCAGTCTCCTGACTATCTTCAAAGGTCTCCTTTCAAGTGGTATTGTAATATGATAGGGTGGATCTTCTTCGTCCCTTGGTCAGCATGGAGCCGAGATCGAGTATAGGGATATCCTTATGGTTCTCGGCATCACACAAAGTCCCGCATTCCTCCTATGCATTGCATGTTTTCATCATCTTTGTACTAGGGTGCTTGGGCAAGTGAACGATTTTCCCACGAGGGACATTGTCCAAGTGGCACCTACTGCATGAGCATTCTTCAGCATGTAGCATTGCATCTTCACCCCTCTCTTCTCTTATTCCCCTTTTTTGGGCCTCAGAGGGGGTGTTGAGAAACCCTTCACTCATAGTTTTGCATTCTGCGTTTTGCGTTTAGGGTTTCACAGTGGATAGCCCCAAAAAGGGGCTGGGCGTCCATAGTGAGGCACCACCCTAGATAGCCGGTACCCTCCCTCTGGGCGCCACCCTAGATAGTCCCTTGTCTATTTATAGGCTATCTCTGTCACTCATTTGACATGGTTGATTCATTCAGTTCGTTACCTCTTCTCTCCACCCTCTCCATTGGCCTCACTCCCCTTCAGGAGGACATTGTGGCTTGTGGTTTGTGGTTCGTGGCTGTCTTCGTCATCTTCCTTGTGCTACGAGACCCTTGTTCCCTTGTATCCATTCACTCCATGGTTCAGATCTTCATCATTTCATTCATCAGAGTTTCTTCTCTCTTCTCTTCTCTTCTCAGTGTTTGCCAAGTTCACTCCGTGTTCCTTCCCGCAAACCTTACTATCTCGTTGATACGTCGTCTTTTGACATACCTTGCATGATATATGTAGCTTTTTGGGGCTACGTTCTTACCATAGAAGGTTCATATACCACTTTGCTGAAATTGCTTCACCCCTTCATGCATTGCAGAAGAAGGGAGTTCCATTTACATGGGCTGATAAGGAAATTGCAGCATTGAATAAGTTGAAAGAAAAACTTACTTTGGATCCAATGTTGAACTTGCCAGATCTTTGAGAAGCTTTTGTTGTTCAGTGTGATGCATGTGTGAATAACATTGGTGCAATTCTAATACAAGAAGGCTGTGTTGTGGCATATCAGAGTAGAATATTACAATGTGTTGAGAAAAATTTGTAGGTTTATGAGAAAGAGTTGCTTGGTGTAATTCATGTTTTTTCTACTTAGAACCCTATCTGCTAGGGGCTGATTTTGTTGTGCAAATGGATCATCAAACTCTGTGATATTTTCTCACTTAGATTACGTTGTTTGAGAAATATATGCAATGTGCCAACTTTTTATCCATGTTTTATCTTCAAATAGTGCATGTGGAGGGTAAAAAGAATGTTGTGGCCGATGCATTGTCTAGAAAACCATAGGTTTTAGCAAAGTCTATAGCATTTCATCATGAGTTAGATGAGATGAAGATACAATATCTAGAGAATGAGGAATTTGCTAGTGTCTATGATTTGTGTTATTAGATGGTAAGCACTATGAGCATTGTACTCTTAGAGAGGGCTTGCTTATGATGCATGGTTGATTGTGTTACACAACAGTTAAGGGCTAAGTTTATGGTTGAAAGTCATGCACCTCCGTATGTAGGACATTGTGGCATTGATGCTACAGTGAAAGTAGTTTAGACTTTCCTTTATTGGCTAGCTTTGCAATATGATGTAGGTTACTTTGTGTGCATATGCTTTGTATCTCGAAAAGTCAAGTTTGATCAACAGAAGGCACTGGGGTTGCATGATAGACCGTGGGATAGCATAACAATGGATTTTATATTTGATCTTCCAAGGATACCTACAAGGAATGATGGTATATAAAACATCATTTGTAGATTTAGCAAACAAGCTCATTTCATTCCGGTGAGAAAAAAGATAAATGCGGATCACATTGCAAGATTGTACATATAGAACATCTTTAAATATCATGTCATGCCATGGTCTATTGTGAGTGACAGGGATCCTTGCATGACGAGTTTCTTTGGAGAGGCATTTTTGAGAATATGGATATCCCCTTGAAGTTCTCATCTTCTTTTCATCCATAGAGAGATGGGCAGGCGAAAGAAGCAAATGCTACTGTTTTAGATCTTTTGAAATGCTGTGTCTGAGCATAATACAAAACGGGAACAATTTTTGCCTCTTGTGGAATATGCTTATAATAACACAATACACAGATTCATTGGGAAAGCATGGTTTGAGATTGTGGAAGGGGGAAAGAAAGTCCCACCCATTTTGTATATAAAAAATAAGATCTTTGAGGTTGACAAGTATGTTGAGAGTTTGGATGAAGCTTATGCTAAACTAAAAATAGCTCTCCAAAAGACTTGAGCTAAACAAAAGAAAGCAATTGATCATTACTGTAGAGCTTTGGTATTTGCAAGGGGTGATTGGGTCTTGTTTTGCTTTGAAAAGGCTAGGTTAAAGAAAATGAAGGATACAGAGCGTCTTTTCCTTAAATTCAGCATGAGGTTCAAGTGTTGCAAAGGATCAATGAGGTGGTTTACAGGTTGAAGCTACTTGATCATTGAAAGATTTCCAATGCTTTTCATGTGAGTCTTCTTATGCCTTTCCATGGTGATGTGCTTGAGGATATTAGTGATGAGATACAACTAGAAGTTGAGGAACTTGATGCAATTTTGGTTCTTGAGTAGATATTGGCATATAAGAAAAAGAAGGTTCAGGGTAAAGTCTCCCGTTGCTATTTTGTGAAGTTTTAGAAATATGACCCTTTTGATGCAAAACGGATGGAGGAGGATGATTTCATAGAATCACCTCATTTGTTATAACTTTATCTTGATGTTTTTCAGTTGGAGCCGACTTTAACCTGGGCTTAGTCAGACTCGGCTAGAGTGAAGATCTGGAGCATTGCATGATGCTTAAGAGTGGGGTGGTGCTTCTACTTCCTTAGTACAAATATGCTCACATGTCTAGAGGTTGTTTGGAGATCTTTCAGATTCCATATAGGTACGTCTATGTTTAGCCTACTAGACACTTGTATTTTGATAGTTATGTTTAGTTATTTGCTAGTGTAGTGAGTACCATTTTCATAGCTGTGGATTTGTACAATTTTGATTGGTTGTATACTAGTGCAGTAACTACCATCTTTAAAAAAAAGGGGCCAGAACATGGTGCAATAGCAACGTGCTTGGTTACATTGAAACATGTATGGATAATTGTACATAGGTAGTACATGGAGTAATAGCAGCGGTACTTGGTTACTTGGAAACATTTATAAACAACTGTAGATTGATAATACATGCAGAAATGGTAGTATGCTTGGTTGCTGGAAAACATGTATTGGTCATTTAGAATGTTGTGTTGGATCTTAATTGTGTGTAATCGGGGTCTCTTGCAATGTTTCAAGAGGGGTTATGTCACCAGAATGAGAATTGAACTTATGAACTTAATGATTTAAAATTCATGAAGATTTTTAATTGAAATGAACTTTACTTCTGGTACCCTTAGCTCTTAGTATGGTGACCATTGCACCGGCAGTGAAGGATTTGACATTGGGACATGGAGTGGACAAGTGTGCAGGATGTGTGGTATATGGCCATGGCTACAGGACAAGGTGAAACGTGAAACTTTTATTAAATTGAAAGTTTCCACCTTAGAATTGAGTTACATTGAAAGGTTTGTCCAATAAGAAGCTCACTTAGGGCACTTAAGCTATTAAGCATGCCTTGAGCTAAAGTTTCGGCTAGTAAGCAACTCACTTATGATTATTGACTAGGTCATTAATTAATCCTTCATAAAAACGTGATATGATTAAGAAGCAAGTGGTTATTCATTTGAAAAGCCTAGCTTGGCTATTTGGGGTTTCTTTTGTCTCATTTTTGGAGGAACCCAAGTTGTGAGATAGCTACTCTTCTCTTTTTTGCTGCAGAAAATTGCAAATTTCAGTTATGAAATGAGCATAACATAGATGGAGTGTGGATAATAGCCAATTTCTCTCCTCTTGGCATGGGGATTCCATTGGGCAGCCTTAAAACTTCTTATACAGCAAGTATGCTACTGTTTTTGAGCTAAATATAAAAAAAATAGGTTATGACAGCACTATGGACTATGTTTCTATCTTTTTCTTCGAGATCTCAAGCCTAGTGCACTTTTTGGGCAATGTTGTTGGGTAGAAAGCGTCATTCTTATAGTTTCAACGTGAGAAACTCCCCTTGTTTGTGAGGGGAATAACGTGGGATTGCATAGAAACTATGTAGAAGAGTCATCTCAGCAAAATACTTCTCAAAATTGGGGTCAAATGCTTACTGTCATTTTTAGGATTTAGGAGGTTAAAGTGTTCATTTATAGCTTTAAACACTCGATAGTTGGTTGGAGGCTAGTAGTGAAGGTGTCAAGGCCATTGTGCACCGGTGGATTAGTTATGTTGTGAAAAATCACCGAAATACAACCATTTGTAACCAATTTCGAGCATATTTTAGTAATCTAAAGAAATACTAAAAGGGGTGCTTAGCTTTGGGGGCAATAAGTGTCAATATGTGGTATAGGAGCACTCTAGCTCAAGTTGTGTGTAGGGTTTTCTTGTTGAATTTACTGTATTTGCTAAAATGTGATTTACTATCCTTTGAGCTTCCAAAGGCCGGTTTCAATGGGAGTTGTGCCCAAAGAGAAGATATATTGCCGTGAGACATTGTATGTCGGGATCTCCAACCCAGTTTAAATCAATGTATCGCTGCAAAAGCAAACCATGACCATAAGTGAGACCATAAGAGAAAGTTTACCAAGCATATCTCAACACATTCATAGAAGTAATCCGATGTGACATTTTAGGTGCATTGAAATATTGACTGAGTAAAAAAACAGGGTTTACAAGATCTAGGCTAGTATAAATCAACTAGAGAAGTTTTTCTATAACAGATTTATAGGTGTTCTCGTTGAAGGGCTTACCTAGGGAATCCTTAGATAAGTGGATAGTGGGGTTAAGAGGCATGGTGACAGGCCATGTTTAATTAGTACAATAGTGTTTCACTATAACTGAAGGATATACTTTTACAGTGACATAAAAATAGTATCCCTAGGTTGAACTATCTTCATCTCCAAGAAATAGAATAAGTGATCAAGGTCAGTTATCTCAAATATAGAACAAAGTTGGGTCTTAATATCTGTTATAGTAGTAGAATCTAAGCTTGTGATAAGTAAAAAATCTATGTGTAGAGGAATGTATCTGATCCCTTTTGAAGTGGTTTTTACATATAAGTTGGGGTTTTAAGGGGTAGAATGTAATTAATGAGTCCTAAGGAACTCGCCCATCATACGGAACTAGAAACACGGTGCTTGCTTCATTTATAAAGGGGTTTTTGCAAACAAAGTACCTTATCTTTATGATTAGTAGAAGAAAATCCAGGAGGTTGCTTGATATAGATTTCATTCTCCAAATAATTGTTCAGAAATGCACTTTTCATATTTATTTGATAGTTCGGTTGATTGTGATGAGTGGCTAGTGTAACTAACAAACAAAATGATATCAATTGTACAATGGGTGCAAAGGTCTTTTCATAATCGATGCCATGTTTCTCTACTAAAAACCATGTAGGATAAGATGAGCCTTGTATTTACTCAAAGTTCCATCCACTTTTAATCTAGTTCTAAAGATCCACTTGGTCTTGATGACTTTCTTGTGGCTCGAATGATCCATTAAGGTCTAAGTTTCATTTCGATCAATGCTAACAAGCTCATTTTCCATGGCCTCTTATCATTGTAGAATGCTTTATAGTCTCTTGCCAACTCTTCAGCGTAGATTGCACTATATAATTTGCGGCAAAGACAGATGCAAATGAAATACTAGGTGCAAGGTGTGGGTAAATCTTAAAGGGCCCTCCAAAGTAGAATCTAGTTGAAGGATTCATGAATCCCACAGGATCTGCTAGTATCATCAACAAGGTAACGGGCCTCGTGGAGGAGGTTAGGGTCCTGAAGACTTTATAGGTGGATTAAGAGCAGGTAGTAGGCCTTGCCTAGATGGCACTATCTTCAAGGTCGAAGGAGGAGGGAGAAGAGATTACTAGCAGTTCTGCATTTTCTATGTGCTTTATTAGCTGTCCTCTATTGCGACAACTAGAGTGTCATGGCACTAGTTGGTAACCTATCATCATTAATTAGTGAATGTGACACGTTGATGTCCACTTCCACTTTACTAGAGAGTAGCTAGGCACCATTCGCTTAGAGGTCGTGTCTATATCAAACAATTTTGCAGATATAATGACCGAAGCAATCAATCAACTGATTCTTTAGTATTTGTCACTGACGATTGGGACTTGCTACTCAGGATTGGCATGGGTACATCCTCCTCTATTACTTTAGACTTTGGACTGATGGGAAGAGGGTAATTCCCTCAAGCTCTATCTTTCACATTGAGAGGGAGCAGCATTCTTCTCTTGAGGGTGTCAAGATTTTGGTTCATTATTACTTCACAAACACTTATTATTTGTACATCAGATCATTATCCACATCGTCTAGATGACTATGATTGGAAAAGGGTGTTTAGGCAAGTGAATAATTTCCCTACAAGGACACTGTTTAAGTCATACCATTGCATAGCGTTTTGCATGAGCATGATGATTTGCATTGCCTCTTGCGTAACCCCATGCATTGGTATTTTGCTATTGTAAACATGTATCTATGTGTATTTGTCTCTTTTTGGTGAGAGTGATCGACTTTGGATCCACCATATTTATGGTAGTGCATATGGCAGTCTTCTAAGGTAGTCTCCCCCTTTGCTTCCATCTATCTTTTTTGCTTCTCCACCACAAACTCCCCATAGATTTCTTCGTCATTGACTTCTAGTAATGGTTGAGTTTGTTCATTTTGTGATATGTTAGGTCTAACCATTTCTTTATTCTCCCCTTAGGGCACATATTTGTTCGATGCCTTGGCCTCTTTGGGGTGATTACTTGGGCTCCCTTGGTAAGATAACCATCGCCTTTAAAGTCTTGACAAGTCATGGCAATTGGCACCCTTTGTGCAAAAAAGAAGAAGAAAAAAGATGTCACGAGGATGTGAAAATTTGATGCTTTGCTTATGTTTAATTTACATTTGATTAAAGGATTAATCAAATGTGCAATTAAAAGATGCACATGTGTTGCACATGTGAGGTGCAAGCTACTTTTTTTACAGTTGAAAGCCCAAGGACCTTGTGAAAAAGATGGTGTCAAAGGCAAAAGTTGTAACAAGTTATACTTGTTAGATTCTAGGTGAATTTTGGTGTCTGTTTGTCCCTAGGACCATTAATTGGCCATTAAGTGTCAGTGGTGACACTAGGGACTAGGCATTAATTAATGGATTAATGCTTGTCCAAGGGTCAATTAATGCATGGGACCACGTTGGGTTGCAAATGGCCTAGCCAATTAATTTTTGGATGGGCAAGGTCAATTTTTTGGGCATGGATTAAGGGCTGAATTAATATTAATTCTGAAAATTAATTAAATGACTGGAAATTGCTGAAAATGGATTAAGAAAGCTGCCACTTGGCAAAACTTTCCCATGCAAGTGGGGGAAAGGTTAAATAGGGCTGAAGGGAGAGGGAAATCTCGTTTTTTCATGTTGGAGCTGTTGGAAAGAGGTGTTGGACTGTTGCTGCCAGCTTTTGGAGCCATTTCCCAGCCATTAGAGACCATTTTGGTAATGGAGATTGCATATTCTTGACCTTGGGAAGCTGGCAATTGCTGCTGATGCACTTTCTCCTAAAGATCACAGTCTCTGATGCTTCTATTGTTGTTGGTGCATCTGTTTGGGGCTGGTACAACAGGGCAGCAACCGATTTTTATCAGTTCTTCGCGACAAATCTCAAAATTTTCTCTCTTTACAGCATTCTCTCATCTCCTTCAGCCTATGTTGAGCCATTCTCAGCAATTCTTAGCCATTCGGAGGAGATTTCAGCCATTTTTGGTGGGCTGATCTGTAATTTTTGCAGTAAACCCTAATTTACAACAGAATTTAGGGTTTAGCAGCCACCTTGGGATCCGTGCCAGAGATTGAAGGCTCAAGGGATTGAAATCAACAGTTGATAATTGAAGATTATCAAGGGATTTCAGGAGCCAGCCCATCCCGAATTGATTTGGGGTAGCATTTGGCCAGGCAAGGGTCAAATTGGAGAAGAAGTTCTGGGTGAATCAAGGGGCAAATGACCCAAAAGGCTTGCTGGTCATTTATGACAGCAAGAGCAATTGGTTAGTTGGAGGAGATTGAAGAATCTCGAGTTGTACTTCTTCCAATTGAATGAAAGCTAAAGAAATACTGCAAGGGGTGTCAATTTTGGGGGCAACAGGATGTCTACTGTCCAAGAATGTCATGGTAAAGTGTGTATTTCATTTTATGTGCATTTATTTATTGCTGTAATTAACTCTTAAATCAGGTTATTACCACCCATTCGAAGAAGGAAGGCTGGTTTCAAAAGAACTTGGTCTAGTGCAGTTCCTTTTTGGTTCTAGTGTTGGTTATGAGAGGGGATGTTGAGCTAAGAAGGCATCACATGCTAATTGACCACATTAAACAACCCCAAACAAGCTTAATTACTTACTAGAGAGTATATGCGTGCCATAAGCCAAACCTTAATTTGGGAGGACCTAGCCATCTATAAATAGATAGGTTGCCTAGTACTCAACGTTATTTTTGACAGTAGGAGAAATGCACCCCCAATTCTCTATAAATAGGAGTCTTGTGTTAGTGCATCCTTAATTCCACATTCCAGGTAGCCTTTCTTCTTGGATAGGGTGGTAGTGTTAGCCGATTAGTCAGTTCATGGTTGAGTTTGGACTTGTGGTTCAGTAGATTGACATCATAGATTATTTAGGCATTTTATTTGCCATTGTTTATTGAGGTTTGGGCATTATTTGCAGCTAGTCGGCCATCATTTAATGCTGGGCGACCAGCCATATTTTAGGCATTTATTTGGCCTATATATTGTCAAGCTCCCTCCTCCACATTCATTTTCATCACTTGACAGTTTCTGGGGAGAGGAAGTAGGTGCCAGTGCCTCCACAATTGGTGACTCACATTATATCTGTACTGTCTCATGTCTTGGTATATGGATTCCATTTTCCGAGCATATATTTGAGTTCTCATCTGTATTGTGTTCTTTCTTTTTCTTTCTCTTTTGTCTTGTGTTTCAGTAGTTTATTACAGCTTATGTTTACGTTTCCATTGCTGCACCACTCGTGACATGGTATTAAAATTCAGGATTTGTATTTTTGCTGTGTTTTATTGCTGATTTCAAGATTGTTTTCCCTCTTCTTGATCAGGTAGCTGCTGCTCCGATCAGGCGACCAGTTTTGCTTGCGTTTTTTTGCTGTAGTCAGCATTCTACAGCCTACGCATCCATTTGAGCCTGCGTTTTGATGTTTCAGCTAGGCGTTTATATTGTTAGGCCGTTTTTATTGTTTTTGACAGATTTTTTGACTTCTTACTGCAGCTTTTGTCTTATTTTGATCAGATTTTGGGTTATACTGTATGTGAACTCTTGTTTTTTGTAGTCTGTGCTCGTGGTATGGTTGTGTTCCCTCTTCTTTTCTCTACTTCTTTTCTCAATCCTCTATAGATGGTTGCTCCATGCATATCCACTTGATGCTACACTATATGGAGGTTCAAGTGAGGCTCTTGCAGCTTTAGAGAGGGGTTTGAAGACAGAAGTCGAAGGCCCAGTGCTACCATTGTGGCAAGAAAGGTCATTTAAGGAAGGATTGCAAAGAGTTAGCGGCTTCCAGGAAGAAAAATGAGCGGAAGATGACGCGGGATGTGGACTCCTCTGACAAGTCATTATTTGCTTTAGATTTCGATTCAGCTCATTCGACCCCGGTGAAGTCCCAGGCATGGAAGGGATCTTCTTCTTCGGATCGTGGGAAGGGCTTAGTGGCCCCTTCTTCAGCTGCTTTCTAGTGGTGGTGATGAGGTCATCCTTCACGACTCTCCAATGCCAGAGAGGAAGTGTGAGAGGGTGGTGAGATGGGGCAGCCGTGCCTCATCTATATTTCTATACAGATGCATAGAATCCAGAGAGGGACATCCTTGAGGCATCGACCAAAGTTTGACAGGTACAAATCTTAGAGCTAGGATTGACATCCAGGTTCATGATGGGCTGGTTACTTGACAAAGAGCGGGTGGCTTTCTTTTGGAGCTCACATGAGGGGACACTTTGGCGGTCTAGCCAAAGAAGGGGAATCCATAGTCATTTCTGTCCTACTGCATTGGTGACAGGCTGGTCATGTATGCTACATCAAAGGCATTGTTGACAGACATTGAGAGTTGCTTTGATCCTCTCTATCTTCTGGAGCTGGTACGATCGACATCGACATTAGGTTCTCTCCGAGGCACCTTGGTGGTGGTGCAAGGTGGCTTGCGCACCCACTACTTGGGTATCCATGGTTCTACTCTGGTGGACCGAAGGTTGTAGAGAGAGAGAGATTCCAAAATTTCTTCATGGAGAAACCCCAACAATGGCTGCTGCCGTGTGTGGCTGTCAGTTGCTGCTTGAAGAGGCAAAAAGTGCGGCCGTCTACCTCTAAATGCTATCGCTAGCAGCTCATGGCATTAGCAATGCTATCGTTTGCTTACTTTGGCCTCTAGGCTGCTGTCCTCTACCTCCAATGGTTGAAATCAAAGCTGAAAATTGATCAACAGCCTTCTTTCTCTCTCTCACATAGCTCGGATACATTGAATGCCTCTCCACCAGCCTCAAAAACGTTTTTCTCACTTGTATGGGTATTTTTGCCAAGTGGCAGCCTTCTAATTCCATTTTTCAATGATTTTCAGTAACTAAATTAATCTTCAGACTTAATTAATTTTGAAAAATAATTTTAGCCCTTCTGATCCTACCCAAAATTAAATGTGCCCATCCATAATTAAATTGGCTAGGTCATTTGCAACCTAGAGTGGTTACCAACCTAAATGGACCCTTAGATTGACATTAATTAATGCCTAATCCCTAGTGTCACTACTGACACTTAATGGCCAATAAATTGTCCTAGGGTCAAAACTGATACCAAATGACAAAAAAGCCCACCAACTAGCATAACTTGTCACATATTTTACCTTTGTATTATCTCACTTGCTTTTTTTTTTTGGCCTTTGACATCCATTGACTCCTCGGGGTCCTTGGCTTGTTACTATGAAATAATTGCCATGTGCATCACATGTGCCTTACAACCTTGCACATTTGATTATTAAATTAATCAAATGTTGCTAGCAAGATTAAAGCATTTCACAAATTTCACATCCTTGTGACATTACCTTAGTTCATGGAGCTTCTTGTAGTGTTGCCTCTTAGCTAGGGACCTGTTTTCAGCATCTACACATTTGTGTTTGCAATAGATTGCTGCTATGCTGCGGAATGTGGACATTATAGAGCTGCTGCCCCTTTCACTCACTAGTTTCCAGGCGCGGCGCAGCATCAGATGGCTTGCCATAGTTGCCACTTTCATCACCTACATCTGTGTTTTCATGCTAGTCTTGTTGGGAATAAAGGGTCATCATGCCTTTTATATGTGCACAGGTGTGAATACACCCTTAGCACATTTGTAATTTCATATATATCTATCTAAAAACTAAAGAGGTACACTAGTCTTTTGTATCAAACATCAAGTGTGTCGTGCTTACTCTTCTTTCTATTGCTCTCTACTCTCTGTGTGTGTTATCTGTCATGTTCACTCTTAGCTCCGTTAGGGTTCGTTAAATTGGTATCAAAGCACAAGTTGTTTTGAATGCTCCAGTAGTCGCGCAGGAGTCAAATGTTCAGTAGGTAGAGTCGGAGGTATAGCGGGTTGCAAAACGTGTGGCGCCAGGCATCACGTTGACAAATATCTGCACGTCATGCAATGACTAGGCAGTTGCAGGTGAATAGTTCAGACGACTGCTGGTCTTGGTGTAGAAGGTGACGGCTGGTGGTTTTGCAGAAGGCGACGGGCAGACGATGTTGCTCGAACGACGATAGATAAGCGCTGCATGAGGCTCCAGTGCGTGGTGAGGAGTCAAGTCAAGTCTGCCAGTTGCACGGTCATGATTTGCCAGGTTGGTGACTGTGCAGCTCCAGCGCGCGAGGCTCCAGTGTGTGGCGAGGAGACGGGTCCAGTGCATGGCGGCTGCCAGTTTCACGGTCGCGACCCAGGTCGGTGGATCAATGGACCCCCCCTCATCATATTTTTCTCAAAAATCAGTTTTTTCTTTAAAAAATCCCTTTTATCCCCTTTCCTTTGCGGGTGTTTGTGCGTGTAACCAGAGTTCAGAATTTTGGGAAGATTCGTGCCAAAAATTTGGGGATTTGTCCAGATTTGATGCGAGCAAGACACAACAGTGATATTTGTCTCGAAAATTGCAGGAATTTGTGACATTTTGCCTCCGACATTTGGGGCTTTTCATGTACATGCAAGAATTGGGCTGGAATTTACCCAACTTCTCGACATTGATGCACATTGGACCCCGTGCAATTTGGGGCTTTTGCTGTTTGGGCGAAATTTGTGCGCCATTTGGTCATTTTTTGTACATGTGGGTTTAATTCCATGCAATTTGGACATCTAGCACTTGGAAAAATTTGGGGGTTTTGCTGAAATTGCTCTATTTTGGCATAATTGCCCTATTCTATGCATGTCAAAGATAGTGCAGATGTATGGTTGATGCTTTGAGCACAAAAAATTTTAGGGCTTTTGATCGTGCGTGTCAAATTTTGTGCCCGTGGGTGCATGCACAACAGAAATTGCAGCTAAAATATGGGACTTCTCATGTAATGTGATGTATTTGTCCTTGGAACAGCTGTAATCAGCTGTGAAGTGTTGTAGCACAAGGTTTAGTGTTTTTGAAAATTTATTTGCAGATCTGAAATTTTTGCTTTTACGTGGTTATTTATTGTTGATTGGTACTCGTTTGTACCTTGGTCACTTGTGTGACAGTTTGGGCTTGCATTTGTTGAATTTTTTGGTCACATTTGGGCTGAAAATCATGGCTGGCAGCAGTAACAGTAGTCATCTCATGCACATTAAGAAGCTTGAAGAAGCACATGACTTTGCAGTCTGGCAAAAACAATGCTATAATATCCTATTGCAGAAGAAGTAGACAAGGCCGATTAAGACCAAAGGGGAAAAGCCTGCAGATATGGAAGAGGAAGACTAGGATGAGTTAAATGAGCTTGTACGCTCAACAATCGAGCTATCGATTTCTAATGCCTTGCTGTTTAATATTGAAGGTTTGGATTCTGCCTATGCTATTTAGACTCGATTGAAAGAACTGTATGCCCAGAAGAGTGCCGCAAGCAAAGTTTTTTGATTGAAAAAGCTTATGAATTTCCGTATGAAAGAGGGTACAGCAATGTCTACTCACTTGAGTGAGTTTAACTCCATTTTCAGCTAGTTGGTTGCCTTGGAGTTCAAGATTGATAAACAATTTAAGGCTACGTTCTTGTTTTGCACTCTGCCAGAGAGTTGGGATACATTCAGGACTGCTACGAGAAATTCTAATGCAATGCTTTTATATGCTGATGTAGAGGGTGCTCTACTAATAGAAGAAATGAATTGGCAGAACAATGCATCCAATAAGTCTTCCAATGCTTTGCATACTAGGGGCAAATCACAGCAGAAAGGCAAATTTGATAGCAAGGGACGCAGTAAATCACGCAGTAAGGATGTTAAATGCCATCATTGTGGCAAGAAGGGTTACTTTAAACGTGATTGCTACAAATGGAAGAAAGAGAAAGGAAAGGGCAAGAAGACAAATGATAGCAAGGAAGAGAAGAAAGAGAGTCAGCCTAAGAAGAGCAGTGTTAAAATTGAAAAGGTGAATGTAGTCACTTATGACAGTGACGGTGGGAATGACATACTCTTTGTTTCTTTACACTTTAGTACACATGCTTTACTTGCAGATACAGATGATGACATGCACACTTAGATTCTAGATTCAGGTGCTTCTTTTCATGTCACCCCTTATCGTGAGTGGTTTTCTAACTATACAGGGGGTTGACATGGTGTTGTCCATCTTGGGGACAACTATGCATGTGACATTGCAGGTATTGGCATTGTGCAATTGCAGTTTCAGCATGGTTTTGTCTTCACACTTCGGCATGTATAGCATGTATCTCAGCTTAAGAAGAGCTTGATTAGCATAGGGCAGCTAGATGACGATGGATTTCATACCACCTTTGGTGATGGGAAATGGAAGATCTGTAAGGGATCTAGAGTGATTGCCAGAGGTTGTAAAAGTGATGCCTTGTATCCTCTCCATGTATCTAGTATGTGTAACCATGTTGTTGCTGTGACCGATCAACCAAGTGTTTCTTTGTGGCATGGCTGGTTGGGACACGAGTCAAATTGGAATGAAAGTGCTTTCTTATTTGGGTTACTTGCCTTATTTTCGTTATACTGATTTTGAGCATTGTGATCATTGTGTTTACGGTAAACATGCACAGACGTCTCATAAGAAGTCTCTTTCGTTGAAATCTTCTCCTCTAGAGTCAGTACATTCCGATGCATTTCAAATGCCAAAGTTATCTTTAGGGGAAAAGAATTTGTCACCTTTGTCGATGATGCTACACAGAAGGTATGGGTTTACCCTATTCATAGCAAAAACGAAGTGCTTGACAAGTTTCAAAAATTCTCAGTATTGGTTGAAAATCAGACTGATAAGACACTTAAGTGTCTTCACTCTGACAATGGTGGGGAATATGTGTCCAAGGGTTTTCAGGCATTTTGTGACAGCAAAGGGATAAAGAGGGAGCTCATTGTTCCTCATAATCTACCCCAAAATGGAGTTGCAGAGCGTACGAATCGGACCATACAGGATAAGGTCCGTAGAATGTTGTCTCATGCTGCATTACCCCATGGCTTTTGGGCAGAGGTTGTTCTGATAGCTGTTCACTTGATTAATCGATCACCAAACAGGTCTTTGGGGGGGGGGGGGGGGAGGAGGATCCACCTTCATATGCTCACTTGGAAGTGTCTGGTTGTGAGGCTTTTCTGTACATTCGTAAAGAAGAACGTAACAAACTTGAGCCAAAGTCCTGTAAATGCATTTTCCTAAGATATGGTGCGGAGGGTGAAATGGGGTATAGATTATGGGATCCCGAGAAAAGGAAAATAGTACGCAGCAATGATGTTATCTTTTGGGAAGATCGCATGCACAAATAGCCCGAAAAGACTAAGGAGGTCCGTAGGGTTGTATTTCGGGAAGAAATACCTTTTGGAGAGCAGAATGTGCCCGTTGTACAATAGCAAATACGTGCTGTAAATGAACCTGCAAATGCAGGAAATAATGTTGGAAATGATCAGCCGCATTGTCCATAATGATTAGCCACTGGATGTGCAGGAACAGCCAATACATCAAGCTGTTAATGTTGTTGCAGGCTGAAATGTCAGGACAACAAGCTGAACATGGAAATTTGCAGGCTCAACAGTCAGCAAACAATGATCATTGGGTTAGGAGATCGTCTATGACTACTAGACAACCTGATAGATTCGTTCTTGGTGCAAACAATGTGGTTGATTATGTCATGTTGACAGACTGTGGTGAATCCTCTTGCTTTAAAGAAGTAATGGATAGATAAGACAGCAAGAAATGGTATAAAGCCATGTTATCAGAGATGGGATCTCTGGAGAAAAATGACACTTGGGACTTGATATAGTTGCCTAAAGGGTAGAAAACCCTTCCATGCAAATGAGTTTACAAGATGAAGGCCACTTCTGGTTCCTTATCAAAGTACAAAGCAAGATTGGTTGCAAAGGGATATAAGCAGGAACATGGAGTTGACTTTGATGAATTTCTCTTTTGTAGTCAAGATGACTACATTGAGAACCATTTTGGGCTTGGTTGTAGCTGAAGATATGGAGCTTATACAGATCGATGTAAAGACTGCATTTTTACATGGTGATTTGCATGAAGACGTGTATATTTAGCAACCTGAAGGGTTGTCAGAGATGGATCTCTGGAGAAAAATGACACTTGGGACTTGATATAGTTGCCTAAAGGGCAAAAAACCCTTCCATGCAAATGAGTTTACAAGATGAAGGTCACTTCTGGTTCCTTGTCAAAGTACAAAGCAAGATTGGTTGCGAAGGGGTATAAGCAGGAACATGGAGTTGACTTTGATGAATTTCTCTTCTGTAGTCAAGATGACTACATTGAGAACCATTTTGGGCTTGGTTGTAGCTGAAGATATGGAGCTCATACAGATCGATGTAAAGACTGCATTTTTACATGGTGATTTGCATGAAGACATGTATATGTAGCAACCTGAAGGGTTTGTGGCAAAAGGGAAAGAGAAGATGGTATGTGAACTCAAAAGGAGTTTGTATGGGTTGAAACAAGCACTGAGAGAATGGTATCATAAGTTTGATACATTTATGCAGTCTCAAGGTTTTCATAGAAGTCAAGTGGATCACTGCTTGTATACCAAGAAGGCAGCAGATGGCAGCCTGATTATCTTAGTTCTGTATGTGGATGACATGTTGATTGCTGGCAGGGATACTCATGCCTTACTGAAGCAAAGTCTTCATGGCAGCTTTGACATGAAGGATCTTGGTGATGCAAATCACATTCTTGGCATGCGAATACTTAGAGATAGGTCAAAAGGATTACTCTATCTATCTCAGCAGGAGTATATCTCCAAGGTTTTGCAGCGTTTTAATATGGAGGGGGGGGGGGAAACAATTGGGGTTGCATTGTCTCCATATGTGAAACTCAGTGCAGAGGACAGTCCTATATCTAATGATGAGAAGGTTGAAATGGCTAAGATACTATTTGCTTCAGCTGTTGTTGGCAGTTTGATGTATGCTATGGTTGCTACACGTCCTGACACTGCCTTTGCAGTGGGAGTGATTAGCAGATACATGGCAAATCCTGGTAAAAAGCATTGGGAAGTAGTGAAAGGTATTATGAGATATCTTAAAGGCACAAAGGATTTGTGCATTTTCTTTGGAAAGCAGAAGGCATCGGTCGTTGGCTTTATGGATGCAGACTATGCTGGTCATGCGGACTGCAGAAAGTTCACTTTTGGGTATGTGTTTACCTTCATAGGAGGAGCAGTCTCTTGGATCTCTAGGCTACAAAAGTGTGTTGCATTGTCTACTACAGAGGCAGAGTATGTGGCTGCCACTGAGGCATGCAAGGAGGCTTTATGGCTTTCACGTTTGGTGGGAGAGCTTGGCATTACAGAGTTACCTGTTCTCCATTGTGATAGTCAGAGTGCTATTATACTAGCACGGAATCCCGTCTTTCATGCAAAGACGAAGCACATATAGGTGAAGTATCACTTCATTAGAGATGTACTTGACAGCAAGAGCATTGAGCTTGTCAAAGTGCATATAGATGATAATCCTGCAGATCTTCTCACGAAGGGTCTTCCAGCAGAGCAGTTTGCTCATTGCTGACAGATGATGGGAGTTGGATAGGTATATGTATTTCAGCTTTGTACATACCTAGACTTAGCTGATTTTTTTCTCCTCTTAAGGCACATTGCCTTTAGGTGGGAGGTTGTTGTGAATAAAGGGCCATCGTGCCTTTTATATGTGCACGGGTGTGAATACACCCTTAGCACATTTGTACTTTTGTATATATCTATCTAAAACCTAAAGAGGTACACTAGTCTTTTGTACCGAACATCAAGTGTGTCGTGCTCACTCTCCTTTCTACTGCTCTCTACTCTTTGTGTGTGTTATCCGTTGCGTTCACTCTCAGCTCCCTCAGGCTCCGTCAGGTCTCCTTTCCAGAGAGGATGAGCTCCAAAGGCAATGGCATGGGCATTGACATTCTCACTAGGGTTGAGGTTCAAAACCATTTGTGTGGAAGGATTGAACTTATGCAATTGAGGGTCAATATGATCCATGGGGTTCGTGCTCTCAATTATTCGTCCACCATTGGGTTATGCAAGATTGAGTCTCTGTATTGCCCACTATCTTTGTACATTCTGCTATGTTTTCTAGAAGATAAGACTCTTCCACCAGCTCTCAAAAAGCTCAGTGCTTTGCAAAAATTGAGAGCATTAACAAAAAGACGTCTGTCTACAAAAGGGTCCTCCAGTTACTTATTGGTAGTCCCCTCTGCCTTTGCAGTTATTGGAATGGAGTGTGGATTGTGATTTAATGTGCTCCTAACTAAAGGGTTCCATTGCATGTAACACCATAACTTCAAATTGTGTGTGCTATTGATCCTTGAATGTTGATATTAGTTAAACTACAGGCAGATAACATTTGATCTGCTGTGTTCAAAACAGAAGCTGAAACTGGAGCTCCTGGTCCCTTCAGCAAGTATATAAAAAGGTGTGTTATTAAGTTGCCTGCTCTTTGGAAGTTGATCTTGCCCTCCAACCAATCAGGCAGACATATTGTGCATATTGTTGTTTTGCTACTTTGCGAAGGTCTTAAAGTCAAACTGGCAAAATGCTTAACAGAGTACTTATGAAAATTTTGGTTCAATTGTGGTTGTCTGTTTTTTATTTCTATCGTGTAGAAAGAAGCTCGATCCACTTGACACTTACGTTCCTTCTATTCTTCTTAGTCAATCACAATTCCAAGATCTGGGTATGTGAGTCTTTCTTGGTACCAATCTGTTTAGTGTCATCGAAGAGCCTTTTATTTAGACTTTTGCCACTGTATGATGTGACATATTGTGTGCAACAATGTTTTCTTGTTTGAGCAGCTCTGGAATTTATTTGCAGAAGCTAAACTGCTATCAGACATGCCTGATTATGGTGATTCCAGATTATATTTGCGAGCTGGTCCTGCGTCTTCTTTACGCACGAATATCAGAGCAGTGAGTTTTGGTTTTTGAAATCTAACATTAATTTCTTTTTTGTCTTGAGGTGAGGACCAGGCAGGGGGGTTTAGTTTGGTAGGTGCTTTCAGAGTGCAATTATTTTTGTGGGGACTTTTATCTTCAAAAGCTAAGTTGGACATTGAACATTTTATATGGTTAAGAACATTCCTTAAAAGCCTAACACCAAGAAGCTGTGTAAATTCTTATACGTCAGTATTAGAATCACACTTAAGTGATATGATATGTGAAATATATGCTGATTAAAAGCTATGGTGACTGCTGATGATCCTCCTCCTGCCTGTGAGCTCCCTCTACACTTACTCTTCTTCCTCCTCTGCTTCCTCTACTCCTGCTTTTCCTCTTCCTTCTTGTCTGTGCAGCTTAATCATACTGCTGCCTGTGTTGTACCTTGCCTGCTTGGTGGCTGCCTCTTCAGCCTGCCATCTTCGTACCGTACTGAGTTTCTTGACCACCCTTGCCTCCATCAATGAGCGTGAGGGGTTGCATAGATAGGTGCAATTGTTGTGGGGGCAGGGTCTGGTACTAGGTTATTGAGATTTCAGAAATGGTGATGCGGGTGGTTGAGGAATTGAGCAGTATTTTCCAGACAGAAACAAGGAGACCATGTGCTCCAAGCTTAGGAGAGCCATCCTAGTTCAGCTGTAGCCAATATTGGGGATAGGGGATGGAGTTCACATTTTAAACCTCCATGATGTTTTGGGCTTGGATAGGAGACACTATGTGCATTTTGCAAGGAGCTCGTAAGTCCAATGGCTCCATACCCTTGGAGATCGGATCCATAGTCTTAAGAATCAGTTTGATGTAATGGGCCTGGCCACACGTTTGTACAGGTGGCATTTTCAGTAGGAGCAAGTTGCAGCTCTCTAGAAGTGCTTGTTGCTGTGTAAAGGTTTGAGAGAGCTCTCTTTTTTGGTTACACTCCCCATTCATCAAGCAAGAGTTGCTACAAGCCTTTAGGATTAAGAGGGGCAAAAGTGACCAGGTGAGGAAAGGTTTTCTTGAGCATTTTTCTTCACCTTTAGCCTTATGAGATCCATAAACATTTGATTTATACTCTCCCCCATTATCTATTCTTATGCACTTTCGTTTTAAACCCTTTTGAGTGCTAACAAATGCATAAAACCTTTTAAAAACGTCCAATGCCTCAATTTTCTGCTTAAGCAAGCAAACCCATAGCTTTCTAGAGTGGTCATCAATAAAAGACATGAAATGGCAGAAACCACTATGAGTTCTTATTGGCATGGTACATACATCAGAATGGACTAAATCCAAAATACATGCCTTTCTAGATGCTCCATGAGAGTATGAACTCTTTACATGTTTTCTCAAAATACAGTCATTACAAAAGTCAAGCTTTGAATCTCGAAAAGATTCTTTGTGTTAGAAGTGGATGCATTGCCAACCATTTTCAGCTATAAATTTCTGCAATAAAGTAATGAATACTGTCAGCCAATAGCAAGGTTGCTGAATATAACAGCAAGTAAACAAAATGCACTTCCAAAGGTGCTCAAGATGCAAATAATTTGCTGCAATTTCAGTCCAAATAGGCTGATTACAGTATATACATGCACAAAATGTGATAAGTATACATAAAAGACAACTCCCACTTCAATAATACATCACCGTAATGCCTATATGCAACAACCCAAGTGCTGTATATACCACTGTTTCACTTCACAATGAGCATTCAGCAATACATGTATTGAAGGTAGTTGCCTTTTGACAACATTTGATACATCCCAAGTAAGAATTTCTCCCACTCAACAATGAATCTGCTGTTATTTCATTGCTAAAGCATGAATTAGCGCAAAATACATCACCGATGTGAACAGTATGTAAATTTCTTCGACAAATCTGTCTCAATTGTATTAATATAGGTTCTGAAGTGCAAAACAAAGGCAAGTGTTGCAGAAATTTGACAAATTCTACAAAAGCCCTAAATTTCTCGGTTCTAGACGTGCACCAATGTTAGTGAATTCAACTCGACTGAGCAAAATTTCACTGATACATGAAAAGCCCCAAATGTTCCGAAGCCAATGTGTACAATGTTTGCAAGTTTTGGGTTAGATGTCACTGCACAAGCATTTGCTGTGCAAAATCAAAGAAGATCTCAAAAGGGCTCACAGATTGCTCTAGATTTAATGAATGTCAGTCCAGAATTGACAACAGGTTTGCCAGTCATCACAAGAGGGCTTGATAGCTGTTGCAGTGTTCTAGAAGGTATTGCCAATTGTTGTCTGTTTGATTTTAGGGTTTGAGTGTTTGTTTGATTTTAGGATTTTAGACTGTTTGTCTGATTTTAGGGTTTTAGACTCTTTGTTTGAGCAAAAGCGACATGCACTTGCCTGCCTGAGCAGAAAATGACCTATGCCTATCTACTCGAGCAAAAATGACTTGTGTTTGTATTAGATTTAGGGTTTCTAGCTTGTTGATTGACAATCTAGCACACGTAACTTGGAAAGTGATGAGCACTGAATGAGTTGGATTTGACTCGCATGGATTCCGAAAGCGCACACGCCTTGATCAAAGATTTGATACTAGTTTGAAGGGGATGTGCGCAATAAGAGTGGTGTGTGTGTAGCAGTAGAGAGTGTAGAGAGAGCAAAAACGTGAGTAGTGTGTATACCGGTGTGGTACACACAAAGAATAAAAGAATGTACTTATACTTAGGGTACGGTACACTTACACCCGTAAGGGTGCATTCACCTGTATAAGTAAATATATACACGGGAAGTGTAATGAAGGGCCTTTACACCGAATATGTTGGTATTTTGTCTTTTCTATATGGAGTTTCTAAGTGCTTGACTCATAATTTTATTTAGTTTTCTTTTTGGGTCGAGAGATTTTCAAGACAAGGTCAGTGGCAGACTTCAGTGTGGTAGAGGTCGAAGGAAGGTCTATGCATCATTGATCTGCAATATTGTAGTTAGTCCATCTTAGGTATGCTTGTGGTAAAAAAACTTGCACAAAGCAAGCTAAAATTTTAGTCTCTCCTTCAAGAGGGGTTCAAGGTGATGGCCTCGCTTAGGTGGAGATGGGAGGCCTTTACTGCACTAGATCTTCATTATGGCGCCTATGACTCTCTTTGACTCTATTTTTTATTGCATTACATCCTGTTAGAAAAAGGGTGGTTGTGACCTGATTAAATGCTAATTACAAGTGTGAAAATCATAAAAAAAAAAGTGATATCGTTACCGATCAGTCTTGGACAATAGATACTGACTTGGCCCCAAACATGGGCACCCTTCGTGGTATTTCTTTAGCTTGAATTGAATTTGGTTGAGGTACATTGAGAGCACTCTCCAATATCCTTAAAGTCTTCAATTCAATTTGCCCCTTGATTTTGAAGGAGATTGGCCTCCAATTTGTTGCTTGAGTGAGAAATGGCCCCAAACTCAATTATGCTTGGCTAGCATATTGGAATCCTCTGAATTCTCCCAATTTCAACAGCTGAATTCAAGATAATCAGGCTGCCATCTGCTGCCTTCTTGGTGTACAAGCAGTGATCCACTTGACTTCTATAAAAGCCTTGGGATTGCATGAATGTATCAAACTTATGATACCATTCTCTTGGTGCTTGTTTCAGCCCATACAAACTCCTTTTGAGTTTACATACCATTTTTTCTTTCCCTTGTTCAACAAACCCTTCAGGCTGCTGCCTATATATGTCTTCATGCAGATCACCATGTAAAAACACAGTCTTTACATCCATCTGTATGAGCTCTATATCTTCAACTGCAACCAAGCCCAAAATGGTTCTCAATGTAGTCATCTTGACAACAGGAGAGAAAATCTCATCAAAGTCAATTCCATGCTTCTGCTTGTACCCCTTTGCAACCAATCTTGCTTTGTACTTGGGTGAGGAACTAGAAGTGACCTTCATCTTGTAAACCCATTTGCATGGAAGGGTTTTTTGGCCCTTTAGGCAACTGCACCAAGTCCCAAGTGCCATTTTTTTCAAGAGATTTTATCTCTGACAGCATGGCTTTATACCATTTCTTGCTGTCCAACCACATTAATTGCACTAGGAACAAATTTGTCAGGTTGTCTAGTAGCCCTAGACGATCTCCTAACCCAATGGTCATTGTTTGTTGGCTGTTCTTGCAAATTTTCATTTTCGGCATGCTGTCCTGGCATTTCAACCTGCAAATCAGCATTAACAGCTTGTTGTCTTGGCTGTTCCTGCACATGTAATGGCTCATTTTCATGGGCAATAGCTGGCTAATCATTTCCAGCATCATTTCCTGTAATTACAGGTTCATTTACAGCAGGTATTTGCTGCTGTCAACGGGCACATTTTGCTGTCCAAAAGGTATTTCTTCCCAGAATACAACCCTACAGATCTCCTCAGTCTTTTCGGGCTGTTTGTGTATGCGATCTTCCCGGAAGATAACGCCATTGCTGCGTACTACTTTCCTTTTCTCGGGATCCCACAATTTATACCCCATTTCACCCTCGTCTTCATATCCTAGAAAAATGCATTTACAGGACTTTGGCTCAAGTTTGCTGCGTTTTTCTTTACGAATGTGCACAAAAGCCTCGCAGCCAAACACTTTCAGATGAGCATATGAAGGTGGCTTGCCCGACCACGCTTCTTGGGGAACTCCCTCCTGCAAAGACTTGTTTGGTGATCGATCAATTAAGTGAACGACTGTCATAACAGCCTCTGCCCAAAAACCATGGGGTAGTGCAGCATGAGACAGCAGCGTACGGACCTTATCCTGTTGGTCTGATTCATACGCTCTGCATCTCCATTTTGGGGTAGATTATGAGGGGCAGTGAGCTCTCTCTTTATCCCTTTGCTGTCACAAAATGCCTGAAAGGCCTTGGACACATATTCCCCACCATTGTCAGAGTGAAGACACTTAAGTGTCTTATCTGTGTGGTTTTCAGCCAATGCTAATAATTTTTTAAATTTGTCAAGCACTTCATCCTTGCTACGAATAGGGTAAACCCATACTTTCCGTGTAGCATTATCGACAAAGGTAACAAAATATTTCTTTTTCCCTAAAGATAATCTTGGCATTTGACATACATCCGAATGTACTAACTCTAAAGGAGAAGATTTCAAAGAAAGAGACTTTTTGTGAGACGTCTGTGTATGTTTGTCATAAATGCAATGATCACAATGCTCAAAATCAGCATAACGAAGACAAGGCAAGTAACCCAAACGAGAAAGCACTTTCATTGTTGTTTGACTCATGTGTCCTAACCAGCCATGCCACAAAGAAACGCTTGGCTGCTCGGTCACGGCAACAACATGGTCACGCATACTAGATACATGAGATGGATACAAAAAGTATCACTCTTGCAACCTCTGGCAATAACTCTAGATCTCTTACAGATATTCCATTTTCCATCGTCAAAGGTGGTATGAAAACCATTATCATCTAGCTGCCCTGTGCTAATCAAGCTCTTCTTGAGCTGAGGTACATGCCGTACATGCTGAAGTGTAAAGACAGAGCCATGTTGAAACTGTAACTGCACATTGCCAATACCTGCAATCTCACATGCATAGTTGTTCCCAAGATGGACAACACCATGTCGACCCCCTGTATAGGCGGAAAACCACTCACGATGAGGGGTGACATGAAAGGAAGCACTTGAATCAGGAATCCAAGTATGCATGTCATCATCCGTATCTGCAAGTAAAGCATGTGCACCAAAGTGTGAAGAGACAAAGAGTACATCACTCCCACTGTCACTATCATGAGTGAATACATTCACCTCTTCAACTGCCTTTTTCTTTCTCTTTCTTCCATTTGTAGCAGTCACGTTTAAAGTGACCCTTCTTTCCACAATGATGGCATTCAACATCTTTGCCACGTGATTTACTGCGTCCCTTGCCATCATATTTGCCCTTTTGCTGTGATCTACCCCTAGTATGCAAAGCACTGGAAGACTTACTGGATGCATTGTTCTGTCGATTCATTTCTTCCATAAGTAGAGCACTCTCTACATCAGCATACAAAAGGATTACATTAGAATTGCTCATAGCAGTCCTGAATGGATCCCAACTCTTTGTAGAGTGCAAAGCAAGAAAGTAGCCTTAAATTCCTCATCAATCATGAACTTCAAGGCAACCAGCTGGCTGAAAATGGAGTTAAACTCACTCAAGTGAGTAGACATTGCTGTACCTTCTTTCACACGCAAATCCATAAGATTTTTCAGCCAATACGCTTTGCTTGCAACACTCTTCTGTGCATACAGTTCTTCCAGTCTAGTCCATATAGCATATGCAGAATCCAAACCTTCAATGTTAAACAACAAGGCATCAGAAATTGAGAGCTCTATGGTTGAGCGTGCAAGCTCATTCAACTCATCCCAATCATCCTGATCCATGTCTGTAGGCTTTGCCCCTTTGGTTTTGATCGGCTTTGCCTGCTTATTTTGTAACAGGATATTGTAGCACTGCTTTTGCCAAACTGCAAAATTGTGTGCGCCTTCAAGCTTCTTTATGTGCATCAGATTACTACTGTCATTGCTGCCAGCCATGATTTTCAGCCCAAACGTGACAAAAAAACCAGTAAAGGCAGGCCCAAACTGTCACTCGAGTGATCAAGGTACAAACAAGTACCAATCAGCAATAAATGACCACACAGAAGTACAGATTTCAGATCCGTAATTAAATTTTCAGAAGTGCCAAACCAAGTGCTACAGCATTATCCAACTGATTACAGCTGTTCCAAGGGCATGTGCATCACTTTACATGAGAAATCCCAAAATTTCAGTTGCAATTTTTGTTGTACATGTATCTAGGGGCATAAAATTTGACAGGAACGGTCAAAAGCCCCAAAATTTTGTGCTCCAAAGCGTCAAACACACATCTGCATTTTCTCTGTCATGCATAGGACTATCCAATTTTTCCAAAATAAAGCAATTTCAGCAAAACCCCTAAATTTTACCAAGTGTTGATGTCCAAATTATCGGAATTCAACCTGCATGTACATAAAATTACCAAATGTTGCACAAATTTTGCCCAAATTGCAAAAGCCCCAAATTGCACGGGGTCCAATGTGCCTCAATGTCGAGAAATTGGGTTAATTTCAGCCCAATTTGTGTATGTACATGAAAAGCCCCAAATGTCGGGGACAAAATGTCACAAATTCCTGCAATTTCTGAGACAAATTTGCTCGTCCTGCATCAAATTTCCCAAATTTGGGAAAAGCCCCAAATTTCTAGGCCAAAGGTTGAGAAATTTCACTCAAATGAGCAAAATTTCAACAATTTTGGCAAAATCCCCAATTCAAATGCGCACAATGTCTGCAATTCTGACGCAGATGCCTCAATTTTCACGAACAATGCTCAGTCTGGCGAAGCCCCAACTTTTTGGGCCAAAATTGCACAAATTTGATGGTTTGTGCTTGCACACGCGAACCCCGGTTAGAGGAAGGAGTTTGAGAAGAGGATTAAAAAAAAAAAAAGGTTTTGGATGACGGGTCTGTTGACCCGTCAGGCCTGTCTCTCGTCCTCCCCATCGCGCGCTCGCTCGCTGGTCCCGTCACCGTTGCGCGCTCCACTGAAAACGCCCGCTGGTCGCCGTCCATGAGCCCGTGAGCCCCACTGGTCCATGCCTTGTCTGTTGCAGCACCACGCTGCCACGCTTGCTCCCTGCTCGACTGCTGCTCCGTTATGCGCTAGACCTGCGTGGACTGGTTGCCGACTGCTGCCCGACACGCTAGCACCTCGTCGCTGCCCCCTGCAGACTTCACGCCCACTGGTCCACGTCCGCCATGCCCACTGGTCCACACTGGACCTGCTGTCGCCTGTTGGACCACGCTGGACCTATGTCTGACAGTCAGTCTGCTACCCACCGAGAGCTCGCCTTTGAGCCGTCTCGTCACCACTCTGGTCTTGTGCCTCAGCCTGACGATCTCTGCAGCACCTTACGCTTTGATACCAGTTTGTAGGGACCGATTAAGCACGAAGATCGAAGCAGACTGTCGTATGCACAGTGAGAGACAGAGAGTGCAAAAGAGCAGAGTAGAGAGTGAGCACATTTTTCGGTACAATGACGTGTACCACTTTAGGTTTTTAGATAGATATATATATATTTTCTTCAGTTCCATTCACAATGAATCATTATCTCTACCTAGGGCAATGCAATTTACAGAGCTGAGTAACTTCTGTGCATTTGCAGTGTGTGCATTGACCATGGCTGCTTTTGTGCATCATATGCTTTTTTGAGTAATCCTTTTGTCTTCTTGAGTCCTTTCCATAGTTGTTCTACTTAAGGGCAGAGCTATGGTAATGCACGGTATGTCTTTGAGTTGGTTCAATTTGATGATTACTATCCCCACTCTAATTTCTTAGGGTTGCTTATTTTGTACCTCTTAGGAGGATTTGAATCTAACTTGTAAACAGATTTACTTGGTCTTATTACCTAGAGGCTTCCATATGTAGTGAATTCATGAACAGATATACTTGGACTGATTGCCCAAAGGGCTTCTCTTGTAAACTCCGGTGATTAGGTTGACACATCACACTTCTGGAATATTGATGCACCAAAGTAGGATACATGCTGAAAAAATAAGCTGTCCATGTATCTTGAGTCTATTGCAGCAGTGCAAAAGTATTTCTTGCTCTTATATAAATGGAATTCAGTGTAGAAAACTCTGTACCATCAGTCTGAATTGTCACTGTTATCTTTCCTGTTCTGCATCAAACTCATTTTCCAATGAAACTTTTGGCTTAATTCATTTCACAAAAGCCCGCACGGCAGTTAACAGTCGTACATATAAATGTTTGGATTTGTGTCATAATTTTGCAGGTTGCGCAGTATGCATCTGAAGATGGCAATGGTAAGATTGCTTCAGATGCAGTTGACCAGTGCATAAGGTAAACTATACATGCTTCTTATATTTATCAATAGAGGATACTGTGCTTATTATGTTCATGTTATCCCTTCCTCAGATGTGGTTGACCAATGCATAGGGTAAATGATACACGCTTCATGTCTTTATCACTAGAGGGTATATTGCTTATCAGTTCTTAAAACATTACTGGTTTCTTCTTGAATGATGTGATGCCAGTTCCCTGGAAGATCTTGATTCGCTTCTATTGCGGGCCTCAAGAAATGACTCCTCTGCATCAGTGGAGAAAATGAAGGGCAAGATTAAAGATACAGTGAATGCATTAGACAGGTCAGAAACTTGAAAGTTGACGTTTAAAACTCAAAAGTGTTGTTAGCTTTGGCATTGTCTCAATGCAGTCAAAACTAAGCTCAGGATTATGGTATGATTGAGTACTTCCTTTGGCTATCAGCCCTTGAATGTTTTGAGTGCATCCATTGGCTACTAGCCTTTGACATCTTGAGATTGCCTAGGGTAATTAATCATCATTCAATGGTTCAATTTGGTAAGAATTTTTATTCTGTTTGGTATTGCATTCATGCACACTGGTTGAAGATGGTAGATTGGAAGAGATGGGTTTTGTTCCATGCATGGAAAAATTGATTAGACCAGTGAAATTACGATCTCTGAAATAATAGAATTAAGGCTTAAGGTTCTGTTAGTGAAAAGTAAAGCTCCTGGTTAATTATGTGGCCTTAGATTTGGAATGGTTTTTGTAAGGCAGTCTCTTGGCAACTGTACCATCTGAAATTTTGGACAAATGCAAGGCCATTGTTGCTTCATATGAGGAGAGTACAGTTAGCCCTTCTGGCGCTGCCGTGGATGTTGATGCAAAAATTTTGGAGAGCCTGTTGTAAGATACCAGCTATTTCAGCCTTACAATACCAGATTATGAATCAGTTTCTGCTATACCCACACTTTGTAAAGCCCAGCCCTGGGCCATTACACCATAATACCGGGTATTCTTTTGTGTGAGTCAATTCTTGTAATCTTAGCTTTGTGGGGGTGTGCATTATTGGCACGTATCTGATTGCACTCTTGAAGGTTGAATTACAAATCTCTTTTATGTGGTCTGTTGACAAGGTAGCAGACATGCTTTGATAAAACAGGGCACGGCTTCAATTTTTGTATGAAAAAAGAGTGTCGAAAGTCTTGGTTCAGACTGTACCTTAGACAGCTGCACAACCTGTTTGGCTTTTCTACCTTCAAGCCAGGTGCTACCATTTTTGTGACAACTTGTGCCACTTCTGAATGGATGAAGTTTGTGGCTCATTGATATGTAACTGAAATGCAGCAAGTCTTTGGGGCATTCTACAATTTGCAGATGAAGTAGGTTATCATTCTGAGAGTTAAAATTGTGGGCTAGAACAAGCGACAGTTTACAGCCACCAATTGAATGACATTTGCTTTTCTCGCGTTACTGGCTCTCCTTCACCCCAGGTCTGAGTTTGATTTCAATCGTTGAGATAGACATGTATCAAATTAATATCTCAATGTCAAGTGACTCTTTCTAAAAGACGAAATGTCAAAATTTGAGAGTAAAAAATCCATGTTGTACCTCCATCTAGCAAAAAAAGAGAATTTCACTAGATAGAGTAGACCGTATGTAGCAAAAACTTGGCTTGTAGCAAATGGATGTTTTGATAGGTATGTTTTTACAACAAAATTTTGATATTTAGTAGGAAAGAATTAGATGGATGTTACTACATATACAAATTAATGAAGCAACCGTTTTATACAACTCCATAAATTTAGTAGTCTTTTGAAAAAAGCTTCATAGATGTAATTTGTTTTAATTTGTCTGTAAATACAAAGGAATCAATTCTATAATGTATAAATATTAGCAACTCATTGACATAGATTATGCAAATACGTCACTAGGAGCACATAATCAAGATAGTTTTTATTACAAAAGGATTTTGCTCTCTATAACCTCCTTAATGCTTGGCTTTTTTATTTATGATGCAAGTTGGTTTCAATGACACATGAGTTGTTAATACTTTTGAAACATCGAAAAACTTCCTTAGTGTGAGTGGCGAGTAGAGCTATCATCATTCTCACATGTAAGGTCTTTATGAAAACTTTTCTACCTCTTAGGGAACCAACGAAACTACCAATGTGGTTAGTTGTAGAAAGATGGCCATTGATAAAATGCTTATGATATTGGAAATGCAATGCATTGGACAAATGATAAGGAAGCTATCAAGAGAGCAAAGCCTTGACAACTTCATGAGGACTAGATTATGCAAGGAGCTACAAAGCCACATACAATTATTAGATATTGGTAATTAGTAATTGTGATGTAGGTAGTACACTAGCAAAGCTCATGACCAATGAGAAGATTGCAAAGCTTTAGAGTATTAGATTAGAAAGTACTTAGTAATGGGCACGATCAATGCCTTGCAACTAAGACCAATTATCGCTTATTGACGCTACTTGTGAGAGTACATGCTTTTAAACAATGATATGGTGGCATTTTGGATTGTTAGTCAAAAATTACTTCTACATAGAGAAATCTAGCACTTTGCTGTTATGAACATTGGAAGAAAAAAACCCCTTGCTATTGGAAATTATGTCAATGCTCTAAGCTTTTATAGGAAACAAAAGGCCAATGCCCAAGCATATACAAGTATACACTTGTATCTATATAGCTCGAGGTTGTTTTCCTTTCTTCTCATTATGTGCGTTTTTAGCAATTGCGAAATAATACTTGGTGGAGATTATATGTGTTAGATGACCATTGCAAGTCATAATTTTGACAAGCCATAAATAGTAATGTTGAGTATACAAACTCTTGCATGATACTTGCATCCATAATTAGATAGACATGCATGCAAAGTCTTGGATGACACAAAGGCATTAGTAGTGTCATCATCCACTTATCCTCCACATCATTTCTTGCAATAATCAAGAGCTAAAAACCTTTTAACGTTTTTGCGTGTGATCAATGTACCTTAGCTTTTTCCATCACGATAGGTTTTTGCAATCGCCACTCCAAGCTAATTTTTTTTGAAAAGTAATATATTGTGATTGAATCTCCCAATCATTATTTGGTTTTCCCAAAGTGGCTTAAAGAACATGACTACCTTTACTTATTTGATAAGAAGTTTTATAAGTTGAAGCAAATCACCAATGTTGTTGGCGTAGTGGAAAAATCCTATTTTTGTAAGATTGACTAGCACCTTAAGTAGATTGTTGGCAATTTCATTTTTTCATTAAATACTTGATGACTAGTTGCATTACATTGTCTTTTAGTGGGAGTTATATTAAATTGGCCTTGTTATTAGTATTGATTCGATTAAACATTCTATGGACAGTTGAGTGAAGCTTATATGTGGGTTGGGATGCATTTAATGATGGGATAGGCTTTACATGCTAAAGAGGCTAGTGGTGTGGGAGCTCCTAGCAAGCTATACATAATACTTTATGCACTTTTATCATACTCATAAAAAGATGCACTTTGGTATTGTTGATAACCATGGAAATCCTCCAGCTTTCAACATAAGAATCTCCAAACCAATTGCTATTTAGCAAAGAAAATGAAAAAGAGAGTTTTACTACATAGATTAGAGCATATCTAATAAAGGTCGCTTTGTAATTGCATGGAGAGGAGAAAGTAATGGTGAACTAGGCTTCTTAATGCTACATCATGTGTCTCCCCTCTTCATAATTGCAGAGGTGTTTTGAGAAAGAAGTTTTGACTACCTCGTCATTTTCAACGGTGTTACCTCCTCTTTTTGGGTGGACATGTCATTGCGGTGGGTCCTTACATGTCATGCTTGATTGCCTCTCCACTCAGATTGTTTTTGGTGTTGAAGGCTTTGGACATGGTGGTTGTTGCTTCAAGGTTCAAGCTAACAAACAACTCTAACACTTAGGTTAACGAAAGGTGAACAATTGCAATTGCAGTCAACTCATCATTTTATATGCAAGTTGCTCATCTTGATTATGAGGGGCAAACCATGATTAAAGCACATGTTATGAGGAAGTAGGGTGTAAAATTGTGCTACTTGGGGGCAATCAAATTGGGCAAGGTTATCGTTAATAATGGAACATAGTTTGATCGCTCTAACTTCAATTGATGACACTCAAGCTGTTGTCCTTGTGAATCGATTGAATTCTATGGGTGATTCCAGTGATAATTAGGGTTTGATTGGCCTCGATCGACTTGACTAGGGACTCAAGTGGTTGTTTACATAGCTGCTCGAGGGTCGCTACTTTAGGTGGAGCCCTTTAACATGAGTCGGTTAGAATTTTGGCCATCCTTTGAGCCTTGTTTCAAGGTCTAACTTGGGGACATGATGATGTTGAAGTTGGCTACCTCCTTGGGTAGGAAGCTTCCTTTTACCACTCCTTATCATTTGTGTGCTTGGTCTTTATCATAGCCTCATACATACATGAGTGTTGAGTGCACACACACTATGTACAACTATATTATAGACTGCTCCACTATGGGACAAGCCACTTGAAGAAATCATGATTATATTGGAGCATAATATAGGTATCAAGGAGTTCTGGTATTGTGAGCACTAATGTTAGATAACTGATGACATCTTGAATTACATCTCCTTGACCATCTTGCTAGTAGCATGCAACTCTTCTTCCATGAGAATTTTGTCTAAGAGGAGGTGCTTTTGGATCGATTCCATAAGTTTGAAACCTCCCAAAATGGTGAGTATTTTGGAGACAAGTGGAACTTGCATGCATTTAGTCACATGTGGAGGAATGGCTCTCCTTTGCTCATGTTCATTTTTTGGTAGCCAATTCTAACAATGGAAGCATGGACACCCATATTAGCCTAAATGTAAGTGCGAGTGAGGGACTTAATGATGGGATTAAGCTCTTGAGATTAGAGAATCACGGTAAGGAAAACATTTCATTGTATTTGCATGATCTATGAATGCTAAAAAAAAAACCTCATTGTTTTCATGATCAGTGAATACTAAGAAAATATTTCTCCAGATTTACATGATTCATAATTGCCAAAAAAAACTCTATGCTGTTACTTGATTTCTAAATTATTGTGAATTTATCTAATGACCCTTATTGAGTCAAAATTGATTGATTTATTTATATGCAAATTTTCTATGCATTGTGATGTCGTGCAATCTATTCTACCTTCCAAAAAAACTAAATTGATGGTTTTTACTTAATGATTTTTAAAAATTTTCATCTAATTGTTGAACTATAATTTCTTTACCAATTAGTGAAAATCTTTTTCTTATGTTACTAATCTTTATATTGAATGGTTTTAATTTTCAAAAAAACCTAGTCATTAAGCGAGCATTTTCCTAGAGATTTTAGGCTTCTATTTTTATCGAAAGAAGATTAGATTGTTTCTTTGGTTTCTTCAGGATCCTAGAGTTCGTATTTTCACTTTATCATGTTGGTAAAGTGAATTGATTTGAATATCCTAGGTTCTAATAACTACTTATGCCATTCCATAATTTCTTAATAGCTACATTTGTGATTTTTAATAAACTTTGACTTAATTAATCAATAGAGGAATTTTCTCTATTAAAGAAAGTATTTCAATTCGATGAACTTAATATTCTACTTTGGTTTTCTTAAATCACTTTACATGATTTATTGAGGTATTAGGGATTTGTTCTTGCGAAAAGTTGATTGAGTCAATCGTTTTACTTAGGGGTTATAACTATTGGGGTTTAACTCTAGATTTACAAGTGGTAGTTTTGTAGGGATGATGGACTCGGTAGCATAGGCAATCAAGGGTTTCACTCTAGATTTGAAAGTAGTAGTTGTAGGTTTGGTTCCTTTGTGCCTCTTTGTTCCTCATTTGGGTCGTTCTCTTCCTCTTCTTTATCTATTTCCTCTAGACCAATGATCTTGAACCTAGAAATATATTTAGTCAAAATCAATCGATTCTATGTTTGTGAGGTTGTCCATCTAGACTCTCCAATGCATATGTTTGATTTCCATAAGTTTCTCTCACTCTAAATAGTCCCTTCAACTTTGTTTGGAACTTCATTTGTAAGGTGTAGTCCAATTTTCTATTGTATCTTAAGTCAAGTCCCCCATTCCAATGTTCTTATATTGCATTTGTTGATTGAACTTTTGAAGTTTTTGTTCTCAAGCCTTTTCATAGTATGCTAGGGCTTCTTGTCTATGTAATTGCACTCCTTGCATCTCTAATAGTCTCTTTCTTGCATAATCTTTTCTTCACTTGTTTTTCCAAGCATTTGCATTGTAAGTTTCTATCTCCAAGGGCAACAAAGCCTCTCTTCTATACATGGAGAGAACTATGTACTCTCCTTCCTTGAGATTCCCTATGCCTATAAGTTTGATGGAAGCTCAATATCCTACGTTTGTGGGTCTTGCCATTTTTATCAACAACCTCATAAGCTTCCCACCATTGAACCTCTCATTGATTGCATTACATTGTGCACAGTATGGGGACACAAAGTGTTTCATGATTTTCATTCTCTTACAAAGATAGTCCATTAGCTTACATTTGAATCTAGGTCCTGTATGTAACAAAATATCAAGAATCCATATTTACAATATAAGTTCCATATATTGGTGGATTGGACATTCTTGTGACTACCTTGGCTTTCACCCATCAGAATAGATAAACAACAATAGTGAGAATCATGATATGTGGTGCGTCTGAGTGTGTGTACACACACAAACACAAACACAAACACACGTATTGTGGAGAGAGAGAGAGAGAGAGAGAGAGAGAGAGAGAGAGAGAGAGAGAGAGAGAGAGAGAGAGAGAGAGAGAGAGAGAGAGAGAGAGAGAGAGAGAGAGAGAGAGAGAGAGCTTATATTTGCGAAATTGAGTGTTATCAAGAAGCTTGGGGAGGGGAGCATCACCCATAGATATATATGTCTATCATATGGATTCAATAACAGGGATTTTAAAAATATACTTAAACATTCTTACATACAATAGAGAACAATTAATGGGTATATTCACAGGTTGAGTAGCAAAAGGGTGTGTTTTCTCTATGATAAATTTACATACAAGGGGCCTTTGAATTAGTTCTTGAATGTAGGTGACACTAAGGGTTTTACATGTTGCAAGGCTGGTGTAAGAAGATACATTTAGTACTGCTATTGTTAGCTTTCCAAAGTCTTGTATTCATTGTTAGATGATCAAAATCTTGCAATCAAAGGGATCATTTTCTTGATTTTGCAAGGAATATCTTTAGAAGAGAAAGAACAATTAGTCACCACAGACTAGCTAGGGAGGCTATGGATTACAATTTTGATGAGCCATGTGCATGATAGGCATGAAAGAAGGATAGAAACTATTGTGACTAAAGCTCAAAAGAGGAGTTCTACTTTAAAGAATTGAGAAGTACAAATAACATATATACATTTGCTTTGATGTAGGTTTATGTTTACAACTGTGGAATATGTGACACTAATAGTTTGGAAAGATTCAGGGGAAGGAAATCCAACCATTGTTGGAGGGGTAGACATGTAAATAGAAACCTTTTGGAGTATAGAACGATTCTTACTATTTGGACATTGTTCCCCATTATGAGACCTCATTTGACGATAATTTTGGGATAAAGCTACATGGTTTATCATGTTGTGAGGCTAAAATAGAAGAGAAAAAACACACAACCCTAGATCATCACACCTATCACAACATTAGACACAAGCGCATCCCAAGATAATGCTAGAAATAGCATGATGGATTAATGTGATCAATAAACATAAAAGCAATAATAAGACCTCTTGTAGCTTCAACCAAGGTCTAGTATCACCTCTTTTGGTAGACTCTTGTGGGACATGGTGTATGAGTTCATATCCGCTTTCCATCATGCCTTTATGAACTTGAAACCTGGAATATGATGACTAGGTATCAAGAAAGTAAAGGGCTGAGGAGATGCCACAAGTCCATATCTTGTAAGGTTGATTGTAATTGTGTGCATGGGGTTTTAATGCTTAGTAGGTATGTGTTAATTGCAAGATGCAACGACAAGCAAGCATGGAAAAGGAACACATTTTTTGGGATTAATTATCCATATCTTCATGTACATGAAGCGCTTGTAACATTAAAACCCTAAGTAGTTTTATGATTTATCATGTAGACCTGCAAGCTGAGCATGAATCCGTGCAATTTGTAAAGGTAGAATAGGCTCCCACAGTGAAACTGTAAAGGTTCTAGTTTATTCTCACCTTAGGAAGAGCGTGCAATAAGAGATGACCGGTCTAAAGGCCCAAAAGGTGGGAAGGATAACCATGAGGGATGGGGAAACCCTAACCCTAAAAGCATATATAAAAAGGTCGAGTTTGAATGGAACGAGCTATTCATGTGTGTGCAGACTTCTAGCACATGCTCTCCTACTTTCGTCTTTGTGAGAGAGTGAGTGAGAGCGAAGGAAAGGAAGTGAGAGGTGAGGTGAGGGACAATGAATGTGAAGCCCCTTCTCTCCACCAAGTACTCTCTCCTCATGTCTTACCATGCTTCTCTCTTGCATGATAAAGACTATAGAGGGTAGTGGAATGAAGGCGTGCATCACGGATTATGGAGTGTGTTAAGCATCCTTCATGGGATTGAGGGTATGCTTGGTGCATTCACTACAAACAAGTTTCAACTCATGTGCAAGTGAATATGTGTGAGGTATCCTAAGCACTTCATAGATTGAAGTTCCTGAAATAATGGGAGTGTGTCTCAATGGTCCCATCTCGTTGAGCATGCACCCTAACATTTGGTTTCATTGGCGAGACCAAGGGACATGCTGACCTTGAAGTCACTCGCATGTGTTGCGATGCAGAATAGGGGAGCATCGTGTTGCTCACCCCGAAATGCATTTGCAGATAGTTAGGTTGCGATGTTTTTTGTTGGATTAACAAGGATATTTTTGTTGCATTAAAATGGTTGATAATTCACATTTTTATAGGTTTAAGATTCCATTTCTATATTCAATTTTTATATTTCCTTGATTAAAAAATGTTGGTTTGAAAGGGTGGATTGGTTGAAGAATTTTTAAGGGTGATATTGTGGTTTATTTTGGTTAATTTTTTTGGGGGTAATTTTTATGGTTTTTTTTTATTGTAGGGATTGATGAAAGAGAATAAAAGATTTAGAGGAAAGAAAAGAGAATACGTGGAAAAAAGAAGAAAAGAAAATAAGAAGGAAGAGAAGAAAGGAAAGAAGAAAAAGGAAAAAAGAGAGAAGAAGAAGAAGAAAACAAGCTAGGGGTTAGAGAGAGAGAGAGAGAGAGAGAGAGAGAGAGAGAGAGAGAGAGAGAGAGAGAGAGAGAGAGAGAGAGAGAGAGAGAGAGAGAGAGAGAGAGAGCTTATATTTGCGAAATTGAGTGTTATCAAGAAGCTTGGGGAGGGGAGCATCACCCATAGATATATATGTCTATCATATGGATTCAATAACAGGGATTTTAAAAATATACTTAAACATTCTTACATACAATAGAGAACAATTAATGGGTATATTCACAGGTTGAGTAGCAAAAGGGTGTGTTTTCTCTATGATAAATTTACATACAAGGGGCCTTTGAATTAGTTCTTGAATGTAGGTGACACTAAGGGTTTTACATGTTGCAAGGCTGGTGTAAGAAGATACATTTAGTACTGCTATTGTTAGCTTTCCAAAGTCTTGTATTCATTGTTAGATGATCAAAATCTTGCA
The DNA here is from genome assembly GCF_053477565.2 of Lygodium microphyllum. Classification (NCBI taxonomy): domain Eukaryota; kingdom Viridiplantae; phylum Streptophyta; class Polypodiopsida; order Schizaeales; family Lygodiaceae; genus Lygodium; species Lygodium microphyllum. Next base: position 50,337,099 of record NC_141153.1, on the reverse strand, counting down.
ATCAAAGGGATCATTTTCTTGATTTTGCAAGGAATATCTTTAGAAGAGAAAGAACAATTAGTCACCACAGACTAGCTAGGGAGGCTATGGATTACAATTTTGATGAGCCATGTGCATGATAGGCATGAAAGAAGGATAGAAACTATTGTGACTAAAGCTCAAAAGAGGAGTTCTACTTTAAAGAATTGAGAAGTACAAATAACATATATACATTTGCTTTGATGTAGGTTTATGTTTACAACTGTGGAATATGTGACACTAATAGTTTGGAAAGATTCACGGGAAGGAAATCCAACCATTGTTGGAGGGGTAGACATGTAAATAGAAACCTTTTGGAGTATAGAACGATTCTTACTATTTGGACATTGTTCCCCATTATGAGACCTCATTTGACGATAATTTTGGGATAAAGCTACATGGTTTATCATGTTGTGAGGCTAAAATAGAAGAGAAAAAAACACACAACCCTAGATCATCACACCTATCACAACATTAGACACAAGCGCATCCCAAGATAATGCTAGAAATAGCATGATGGATTAATGTGATCAATAAACATAAAAGCAATAATAAGACCTCTTGTAGCTTCAACCAAGGTCTAGTATCACCTCTTTCGGTAGACTCTTGTGGGACATGGTGTATGAGTTCATATCCGCTTTCCATCATGCCTTTATGAACTTGAAACCTGGAATATGATGACTAGGTATCAAGAAAGTAAAGGGCTGAGGAGATGCCACAAGTCCATATCTTGTAAGGTTGATTGTAATTGTGTGCATGGGGTTTTAATGCTTAGTAGGTATGTGTTAATTGCAAGATGCAACGACAAGCAAGCATGGAAATCCATATCTTCATGTACATGAAGCGGTTGTAACATTAAAACCCTAAGTAGTTATGATTTATCATGTAGACCTGCAAGCTGAGCATGAATCCGTGCAATTTGTAAAGGTAGAATAGGCTCCCACAGTGAAACTGTAAAGGTTCTAGTTTATTCTCACCTTAGGAAGAGCGTGCAATAAGAGATGACCGGTCTAAAGGCCCAAAAGGTGGGAAGGATAACCATGAGGGATGGGGAAACCCTAACCCTAAAAGCATATATAAAAAGGTCGAGTTTGAATGGAACGAGCTATTCATGTGTGTGCAGACTTCTAGCACATGCTCTCCTACTTTCGTCTTTGTGAGAGAGTGAGTGAGAGCGAAGGAAAGGAAGTGAGAGGTGAGGTGAGGGACAATGAATGTGAAGCCCCTTCTCTCCACCAAGTACTCTCTCCTCATGTCTTACCATGCTTCTCTCTTGCATGATAAAGACTATAGAGGGTAGTGGAATGAAGGCGTGCATCACGGATTATGGAGTGTGTTAAGCATCCTTCATGGGATTGAGGGTATGCTTGGTGCATTCACTACAAACAAGTTTCAACTCATGTGCAAGTGAATATGTGTGAGGTATCCTAAGCACTTCATAGATTGAAGTTCCTGAAATAATGGGAGTGTGTCTCAATGGTCCCATCTCGTTGAGCATGCACCCTAACATTTGGTTTCATTGGCGAGACCAAGGGACATGCTGACCTTGAAGTCACTCGCATGTGTTGCGATGCAGAATAGGGGAGCATCGTGTTGCTCACCCCGAAATGCATTTGCAGATAGTTAGGTTGCGATGTTTTTTGTTGGATTAACAAGGATATTTTTGTTGCATTAAAATGGTTGATAATTCACATTTTTATAGGTTTAAGATTCCATTTCTATATTCAATTTTTATATTTCCTTGATTAAAAAATGTTGGTTTGAAAGGGTGGATTGGTTGAAGAATTTTTAAGGGTGATCTTGTGGTTTATTTTGGTTAATTTTTTTGGGGGTAATTTTTATGGTTTTTTTTTATTGTAGGGATTGATGAAAGAGAATAAAAGATTTAGAGGAAAGAAAAGAGAATACGTGGAAAAAAGAAGAAAAGAAAATAAGAAGGAAGAGAAGAAAGGAAAGAAGAAAAAGGAAAAAAGAGAGAAGAAGAAGAAGAAAACAAGCTAGGGGTTGGAGAGAGAGAGAGAGAGAGAGAGAGAGAGAGAGAGAGAGAGAGAGAGAGAGAGAGAGAGAGAGAGAGAGAGAGAGAGAGAGAGAGAGAGAGAGCTTATATTTGCGAAATTGAGTGTTATCAAGAAGCTTGGGGAGGGGAGCATCACCCATAGATATATATGTCTATCATATGGATTCAATAACAGGGATTTTAAAAATATACTTAAACATTCTTACATACAATAGAGAACAATTAATGGGTATATTCACAGGTTGAGTAGCAAAAGGGTGTGTTTTCTCTATGATAAATTTACATACAAGGGGCCTTTGAATTAGTTCTTGAATGTAGGTGACACTAAGGGTTTTACATGTTGCAAGGCTGGTGTAAGAAGATACATTTAGTACTGCTATTGTTAGCTTTCCAAAGTCTTGTATTCATTGTTAGATGATCAAAATCTTGCAATCAAAGGGATCATTTTCTTGATTTTGCAAGGAATATCTTTAGAAGAGAAAGAACAATTAGTCACCACAGACTAGCTAGGGAGGCTATGGATTACAATTTTGATGAGCCATGTGCATGATAGGCATGAAAGAAGGATAGAAACTATTGTGACTAAAGCTCAAAAGAGGAGTTCTACTTTAAAGAATTGAGAAGTACAAATAACATATATACATTTGCTTTGATGTAGGTTTATGTTTACAACTGTGGAATATGTGACACTAATAGTTTGGAAAGATTCACGGGAAGGAAATCCAACCATTGTTGGAGGGGTAGACATGTAAATAGAAACCTTTTGGAGTATAGAACGATTCTTACTATTTGGACATTGTTCCCCATTATGAGACCTCATTTGACGATAATTTTGGGATAAAGCTACATGGTTTATCATGTTGTGAGGCTAAAATAGAAGAGAAAAAAACACACAACCCTAGATCATCACACCTATCACAACATTAGACACAAGCGCATCCCAAGATAATGCTAGAAATAGCATGATGGATTAATGTGATCAATAAACATAAAATCAATAATAAGACCTCTTGTAGCTTCAACCAAGGTCTAGTATCACCTCTTTCGGTAGACTCTTGTGGGACATGGTGTATGAGTTCATATCCGCTTTCCATCATGCCTTTATGAACTTGAAACCTGGAATATGATGACTAGGTATCAAGAAAGTAAAGGGCTGAGGAGATGCCACAAGTCCATATCTTGTAAGGTTGATTGTAATTGTGTGCATGGGGTTTTAATGCTTAGTAGGTATGTGTTAATTGCAAGATGCAACGACAAGCAAGCATGGAAAAGGAACACATTTTTTGGGATTAATTATCCATATCTTCATGTACATGAAGCGGTTGTAACATTAAAACCCTAAGTAGTTATGATTTATCATGTAGACCTGCAAGCTGAGCATGAATCCGTGCAATTTGTAAAGGTAGAATAGGCTCCCACAGTGAAACTGTAAAGGTTCTAGTTTATTCTCACCTTAGGAAGAGCGTGCAATAAGAGATGACCGGTCTAAAGGCCCAAAAGGTGGGAAGGATAACCATGAGGGATGGGGAAACCCTAACCCTAAAAGCATATATAAAAAGGTCGAGTTTGAATGGAACGAGCTATTCATGTGTGTGCAGACTTCTAGCACATGCTCTCCTACTTTCGTCTTTGTGAGAGAGTGAGTGAGAGCGAAGGAAAGGAAGTGAGAGGTGAGGTGAGGGACAATGAATGTGAAGCCCCTTCTCTCCACCAAGTACTCTCTCCTCATGTCTTACCATGCTTCTCTCTTGCATGATAAAGACTATAGAGGGTAGTGGAATGAAGGCGTGCATCACGGATTATGGAGTGTGTTAAGCATCCTTCATGGGATTGAGGGTATGCTTGGTGCATTCACTACAAACAAGTTTCAACTCATGTGCAAGTGAATATGTGTGAGGTATCCTAAGCACTTCATAGATTGAAGTTCCTGAAATAATGGGAGTGTGTCTCAATGGTCCCATCTCGTTGAGCATGCACCCTAACATTTGGTTTCATTGGCGAGACCAAGGGACATGCTGACCTTGAAGTCACTCGCATGTGTTGCGATGCAGAATAGGGGAGCATCGTGTTGCTCACCCCGAAATGCATTTGCAGATAGTTAGGTTGCGATGTTTTTTGTTGGATTAACAAGGATATTTTTGTTGCATTAAAATGGTTGATAATTCACATTTTTATAGGTTTAAGATTCCATTTCTATATTCAATTTTTATATTTCCTTGATTAAAAAATGTTGGTTTGAAAGGGTGGATTGGTTGAAGAATTTTTAAGGGTGATATTGTGGTTTATTTTGGTTAATTTTTTTGGGGGTAATTTTTATGGTTTTTTTTTATTGTAGGGATTGATGAAAGAGAATAAAAGATTTAGAGGAAAGAAAAGAGAATACGTGGAAAAAAGAAGAAAAGAAAATAAGAAGGAAGAGAAGAAAGGAAAGAAGAAAAAGGAAAAAAGAGAGAAGAAGAAGAAGAAAACAAGCTAGGGGTTAGAGAGAGAGAGAGAGAGAGAGAGAGAGAGAGAGAGAGAGAGAGAGAGAGAGAGAGAGAGAGAGAGAGAGAGAGAGAGAGAGAGAGAGAGAGAGAGAGAGAGAGAGAGAGAGAGAGCTTATATTTGCGAAATTGAGTGTTATCAAGAAGCTTGGGGAGGGGAGCATCACCCATAGATATATATGTCTATCATATGGATTCAATAACAGGGATTTTAAAAATATACTTAAACATTCTTACATACAATAGAGAACAATTAATGGGTATATTCACAGGTTGAGTAGCAAAAGGGTGTGTTTTCTCTATGATAAATTTACATACAAGGGGCCTTTGAATTAGTTCTTGAATGTAGGTGACACTAAGGGTTTTACATGTTGCAAGGCTGGTGTAAGAAGATACATTTAGTACTGCTATTGTTAGCTTTCCAAAGTCTTGTATTCATTGTTAGATGATCAAAATCTTGCAATCAAAGGGATCATTTTCTTGATTTTGCAAGGAATATCTTTAGAAGAGAAAGAACAATTAGTCACCACAGACTAGCTAGGGAGGCTATGGATTACAATTTTGATGAGCCATGTGCATGATAGGCATGAAAGAAGGATAGAAACTATTGTGACTAAAGCTCAAAAGAGGAGTTCTACTTTAAAGAATTGAGAAGTACAAATAACATATATACATTTGCTTTGATGTAGGTTTATGTTTACAACTGTGGAATATGTGACACTAATAGTTTGGAAAGATTCACGGGAAGGAAATCCAACCATTGTTGGAGGGGTAGACATGTAAATAGAAACCTTTTGGAGTATAGAACGATTCTTACTATTTGGACATTGTTCCCCATTATGAGACCTCATTTGACGATAATTTTGGGATAAAGCTACATGGTTTATCATGTTGTGAGGCTAAAATAGAAGAGAAAAAAACACACAACCCTAGATCATCACACCTATCACAACATTAGACACAAGCGCATCCCAAGATAATGCTAGAAATAGCATGATGGATTAATGTGATCAATAAACATAAAATCAATAATAAGACCTCTTGTAGCTTCAACCAAGGTCTAGTATCACCTCTTTCGGTAGACTCTTGTGGGACATGGTGTATGAGTTCATATCCGCTTTCCATCATGCCTTTATGAACTTGAAACCTGGAATATGATGACTAGGTATCAAGAAAGTAAAGGGCTGAGGAGATGCCACAAGTCCATATCTTGTAAGGTTGATTGTAATTGTGTGCATGGGGTTTTAATGCTTAGTAGGTATGTGTTAATTGCAAGATGCAACGACAAGCAAGCATGGAAAAGGAACACATTTTTTGGGATTAATTATCCATATCTTCATGTACATGAAGCGGTTGTAACATTAAAACCCTAAGTAGTTATGATTTATCATGTAGACCTGCAAGCTGAGCATGAATCCGTGCAATTTGTAAAGGTAGAATAGGCTCCCACAGTGAAACTGTAAAGGTTCTAGTTTATTCTCACCTTAGGAAGAGCGTGCAATAAGAGATGACCGGTCTAAAGGCCCAAAAGGTGGGAAGGATAACCATGAGGGATGGGGAAACCCTAACCCTAAAAGCATATATAAAAAGGTCGAGTTTGAATGGAACGAGCTATTCATGTGTGTGCAGACTTCTAGCACATGCTCTCCTACTTTCGTCTTTGTGAGAGAGTGAGTGAGAGCGAAGGAAAGGAAGTGAGAGGTGAGGTGAGGGACAATGAATGTGAAGCCCCTTCTCTCCACCAAGTACTCTCTCCTCATGTCTTACCATGCTTCTCTCTTGCATGATAAAGACTATAGAGGGTAGTGGAATGAAGGCGTGCATCACGGATTATGGAGTGTGTTAAGCATCCTTCATGGGATTGAGGGTATGCTTGGTGCATTCACTACAAACAAGTTTCAACTCATGTGCAAGTGAATATGTGTGAGGTATCCTAAGCACTTCATAGATTGAAGTTCCTGAAATAATGGGAGTGTGTCTCAATGGTCCCATCTCGTTGAGCATGCACCCTAACATTTGGTTTCATTGGCGAGACCAAGGGACATGCTGACCTTGAAGTCACTCGCATGTGTTGCGATGCAGAATAGGGGAGCATCGTGTTGCTCACCCCGAAATGCATTTGCAGATAGTTAGGTTGCGATGTTTTTTGTTGGATTAACAAGGATATTTTTGTTGCATTAAAATGGTTGATAATTCACATTTTTATAGGTTTAAGATTCCATTTCTATATTCAATTTTTATATTTCCTTGATTAAAAAATGTTGGTTTGAAAGGGTGGATTGGTTGAAGAATTTTTAAGGGTGATATTGTGGTTTATTTTGGTTAATTTTTTTGGGGGTAATTTTTATGGTTTTTTTTTATTGTAGGGATTGATGAAAGAGAATAAAAGATTTAGAGGAAAGAAAAGAGAATACGTGGAAAAAAGAAGAAAAGAAAATAAGAAGGAAGAGAAGAAAGGAAAGAAGAAAAAGGAAAAAAGAGAGAAGAAGAAGAAGAAAACAAGCTAGGGGTTAGAGAGAGAGAGAGAGAGAGAGAGAGAGAGAGAGAGAGAGAGAGAGAGAGAGAGAGAGAGAGAGAGAGAGAGAGAGAGAGAGAGAGAGAGAGAGAGAGAGAGAGAGAGAGAGAGAGAGAGAGAGAGAGAGAGAGAGAGAGAGAGAGAGCTTATATTTGCGAAATTGAGTGTTATCAAGAAGCTTGGGGAGGGGAGCATCACCCATAGATATATATGTCTATCATATGGATTCAATAACAGGGATTTTAAAAATATACTTAAACATTCTTACATACAATAGAGAACAATTAATGGGTATATTCACAGGTTGAGTAGCAAAAGGGTGTGTTTTCTCTATGATAAATTTACATACAAGGGGCCTTTGAATTAGTTCTTGAATGTAGGTGACACTAAGGGTTTTACATGTTGCAAGGCTGGTGTAAGAAGATACATTTAGTACTGCTATTGTTAGCTTTCCAAAGTCTTGTATTCATTGTTAGATGATCAAAATCTTGCAATCAAAGGGATCATTTTCTTGATTTTGCAAGGAATATCTTTAGAAGAGAAAGAACAATTAGTCACCACAGACTAGCTAGGGAGGCTATGGATTACAATTTTGATGAGCCATGTGCATGATAGGCATGAAAGAAGGATAGAAACTATTGTGACTAAAGCTCAAAAGAGGAGTTCTACTTTAAAGAATTGAGAAGTACAAATAACATATATACATTTGCTTTGATGTAGGTTTATGTTTACAACTGTGGAATATGTGACACTAATAGTTTGGAAAGATTCACGGGAAGGAAATCCAACCATTGTTGGAGGGGTAGACATGTAAATAGAAACCTTTTGGAGTATAGAACGATTCTTACTATTTGGACATTGTTCCCCATTATGAGACCTCATTTGACGATAATTTTGGGATAAAGCTACATGGTTTATCATGTTGTGAGGCTAAAATAGAAGAGAAAAAAACACACAACCCTAGATCATCACACCTATCACAACATTAGACACAAGCGCATCCCAAGATAATGCTAGAAATAGCATGATGGATTAATGTGATCAATAAACATAAAAGCAATAATAAGACCTCTTGTAGCTTCAACCAAGGTCTAGTATCACCTCTTTCGGTAGACTCTTGTGGGACATGGTGTATGAGTTCATATCCGCTTTCCATCATGCCTTTATGAACTTGAAACCTGGAATATGATGACTAGGTATCAAGAAAGTAAAGGGCTGAGGAGATGCCACAAGTCCATATCTTGTAAGGTTGATTGTAATTGTGTGCATGGGGTTTTAATGCTTAGTAGGTATGTGTTAATTGCAAGATGCAACGACAAGCAAGCATGGAAAAGGAACACATTTTTTGGGATTAATTATCCATATCTTCATGTACATGAAGCGGTTGTAACATTAAAACCCTAAGTAGTTATGATTTATCATGTAGACCTGCAAGCTGAGCATGAATCCGTGCAATTTGTAAAGGTAGAATAGGCTCCCACAGTGAAACTGTAAAGGTTCTAGTTTATTCTCACCTTAGGAAGAGCGTGCAATAAGAGATGACCGGTCTAAAGGCCCAAAAGGTGGGAAGGATAACCATGAGGGATGGGGAAACCCTAACCCTAAAAGCATATATAAAAAGGTCGAGTTTGAATGGAACGAGCTATTCATGTGTGTGCAGACTTCTAGCACATGCTCTCCTACTTTCGTCTTTGTGAGAGAGTGAGTGAGAGCGAAGGAAAGGAAGTGAGAGGTGAGGTGAGGGACAATGAATGTGAAGCCCCTTCTCTCCACCAAGTACTCTCTCCTCATGTCTTACCATGCTTCTCTCTTGCATGATAAAGACTATAGAGGGTAGTGGAATGAAGGCGTGCATCACGGATTATGGAGTGTGTTAAGCATCCTTCATGGGATTGAGGGTATGCTTGGTGCATTCACTACAAACAAGTTTCAACTCATGTGCAAGTGAATATGTGTGAGGTATCCTAAGCACTTCATAGATTGAAGTTCCTGAAATAATGGGAGTGTGTCTCAATGGTCCCATCTCGTTGAGCATGCACCCTAACATTTGGTTTCATTGGCGAGACCAAGGGACATGCTGACCTTGAAGTCACTCGCATGTGTTGCGATGCAGAATAGGGGAGCATCGTGTTGCTCACCCCGAAATGCATTTGCAGATAGTTAGGTTGCGATGTTTTTTGTTGGATTAACAAGGATATTTTTGTTGCATTAAAATGGTTGATAATTCACATTTTTATAGGTTTAAGATTCCATTTCTATATTCAATTTTTATATTTCCTTGATTAAAAAATGTTGGTTTGAAAGGGTGGATTGGTTGAAGAATTTTTAAGGGTGATATTGTGGTTTATTTTGGTTAATTTTTTTGGGGGTAATTTTTATGGTTTTTTTTTATTGTAGGGATTGATGAAAGAGAATAAAAGATTTAGAGGAAAGAAAAGAGAATACGTGGAAAAAAGAAGAAAAGAAAATAAGAAGGAAGAGAAGAAAGGAAAGAAGAAAAAGGAAAAAAGAGAGAAGAAGAAGAAGAAAACAAGCTAGGGGTTAGAGAGAGAGAGAGAGAGAGAGAGAGAGAGAGAGAGAGAGAGAGAGAGAGAGAGAGAGAGAGAGAGAGAGAGAGAGAGAGAGAGAGAGAGAGAGAGAGAGAGAGAGAGAGAGAGAGAGAGAGAGAGAGAGAGAGAGAGAGAGAGAGAGAGAGAGAGAGAGAGAGAGAGCTTATATTTGCGAAATTGAGTGTTATCAAGAAGCTTGGGGAGGGGAGCATCACCCATAGATATATATGTCTATCATATGGATTCAATAACAGGGATTTTAAAAATATACTTAAACATTCTTACATACAATAGAGAACAATTAATGGGTATATTCACAGGTTGAGTAGCAAAAGGGTGTGTTTTCTCTATGATAAATTTACATACAAGGGGCCTTTGAATTAGTTCTTGAATGTAGGTGACACTAAGGGTTTTACATGTTGCAAGGCTGGTGTAAGAAGATACATTTAGTACTGCTATTGTTAGCTTTCCAAAGTCTTGTATTCATTGTTAGATGATCAAAATCTTGCAATCAAAGGGATCATTTTCTTGATTTTGCAAGGAATATCTTTAGAAGAGAAAGAACAATTAGTCACCACAGACTAGCTAGGGAGGCTATGGATTACAATTTTGATGAGCCATGTGCATGATAGGCATGAAAGAAGGATAGAAACTATTGTGACTAAAGCTCAAAAGAGGAGTTCTACTTTAAAGAATTGAGAAGTACAAATAACATATATACATTTGCTTTGATGTAGGTTTATGTTTACAACTGTGGAATATGTGACACTAATAGTTTGGAAAGATTCACGGGAAGGAAATCCAACCATTGTTGGAGGGGTAGACATGTAAATAGAAACCTTTTGGAGTATAGAACGATTCTTACTATTTGGACATTGTTCCCCATTATGAGACCTCATTTGACGATAATTTTGGGATAAAGCTACATGGTTTATCATGTTGTGAGGCTAAAATAGAAGAGAAAAAAACACACAACCCTAGATCATCACACCTATCACAACATTAGACACAAGCGCATCCCAAGATAATGCTAGAAATAGCATGATGGATTAATGTGATCAATAAACATAAAATCAATAATAAGACCTCTTGTAGCTTCAACCAAGGTCTAGTATCACCTCTTTCGGTAGACTCTTGTGGGACATGGTGTATGAGTTCATATCCGCTTTCCATCATGCCTTTATGAACTTGAAACCTGGAATATGATGACTAGGTATCAAGAAAGTAAAGGGCTGAGGAGATGCCACAAGTCCATATCTTGTAAGGTTGATTGTAATTGTGTGCATGGGGTTTTAATGCTTAGTAGGTATGTGTTAATTGCAAGATGCAACGACAAGCAAGCATGGAAAAGGAACACATTTTTTGGGATTAATTATCCATATCTTCATGTACATGAAGCGGTTGTAACATTAAAACCCTAAGTAGTTATGATTTATCATGTAGACCTGCAAGCTGAGCATGAATCCGTGCAATTTGTAAAGGTAGAATAGGCTCCCACAGTGAAACTGTAAAGGTTCTAGTTTATTCTCACCTTAGGAAGAGCGTGCAATAAGAGATGACCGGTCTAAAGGCCCAAAAGGTGGGAAGGATAACCATGAGGGATGGGGAAACCCTAACCCTAAAAGCATATATAAAAAGGTCGAGTTTGAATGGAACGAGCTATTCATGTGTGTGCAGACTTCTAGCACATGCTCTCCTACTTTCGTCTTTGTGAGAGAGTGAGTGAGAGCGAAGGAAAGGAAGTGAGAGGTGAGGTGAGGGACAATGAATGTGAAGCCCCTTCTCTCCACCAAGTACTCTCTCCTCATGTCTTACCATGCTTCTCTCTTGCATGATAAAGACTATAGAGGGTAGTGGAATGAAGGCGTGCATCACGGATTATGGAGTGTGTTAAGCATCCTTCATGGGATTGAGGGTATGCTTGGTGCATTCACTACAAACAAGTTTCAACTCATGTGCAAGTGAATATGTGTGAGGTATCCTAAGCACTTCATAGATTGAAGTTCCTGAAATAATGGGAGTGTGTCTCAATGGTCCCATCTCGTTGAGCATGCACCCTAACATTTGGTTTCATTGGCGAGACCAAGGGACATGCTGACCTTGAAGTCACTCGCATGTGTTGCGATGCAGAATAGGGGAGCATCGTGTTGCTCACCCCGAAATGCATTTGCAGATAGTTAGGTTGCGATGTTTTTTGTTGGATTAACAAGGATATTTTTGTTGCATTAAAATGGTTGATAATTCACATTTTTATAGGTTTAAGATTCCATTTCTATATTCAATTTTTATATTTCCTTGATTAAAAAATATTGGTTTGAAAGGGTGGATTGGTTGAAGAATTTTTAAGGGTGATCTTGTGGTTTATTTTGGTTAATTTTTTTGGGGGTAATTTTTATGGTTTTTTTTAATTGTAGGGATTGATGAAAGAGAATAAAAGATTTAGAGGAAAGAAAAGAGAATACGTGGAAAAAAGAAGAAAAGAAAATAAGAAGGAAGAGAAGAAAGGAAAGAAGAAAAAGGAAAAAAGAGAGAAGAAGAAGAAGAAAACAAGCTAGGGGTTAGAGAGAGAGAGAGAGAGAGAGAGAGAGAGAGAGAGAGAGAGAGAGAGAGAGAGAGAGAGAGAGAGAGAGAGAGAGAGAGAGAGAGAGAGAGAGAGAGAGAGAGAGAGAGAGAGAGAGAGAGAGAGAGAGAGAGAGAGAGAGAGAGAGAGAGAGAGAGAGAGAGAGAGAGAGAGAGAGCTTATATTTGCGAAATTGAGTGTTATCAAGAAGCTTGGGGAGGGGAGCATCACCCATAGATATATATGTCTATCATATGGATTCAATAACAGGGATTTTAAAAATATACTTAAACATTCTTACATACAATAGAGAACAATTAATGGGTATATTCACAGGTTGAGTAGCAAAAGGGTGTGTTTTCTCTATGATAAATTTACATACAAGGGGCCTTTGAATTAGTTCTTGAATGTAGGTGACACTAAGGGTTTTACATGTTGCAAGGCTGGTGTAAGAAGATACATTTAGTACTGCTATTGTTAGCTTTCCAAAGTCTTGTATTCATTGTTAGATGATCAAAATCTTGCAATCAAAGGGATCATTTTCTTGATTTTGCAAGGAATATCTTTAGAAGAGAAAGAACAATTAGTCACCACAGACTAGCTAGGGAGGCTATGGATTACAATTTTGATGAGCCATGTGCATGATAGGCATGAAAGAAGGATAGAAACTATTGTGACTAAAGCTCAAAAGAGGAGTTCTACTTTAAAGAATTGAGAAGTACAAATAACATATATACATTTGCTTTGATGTAGGTTTATGTTTACAACTGTGGAATATGTGACACTAATAGTTTGGAAAGATTCACGGGAAGGAAATCCAACCATTGTTGGAGGGGTAGACATGTAAATAGAAACCTTTTGGAGTATAGAACGATTCTTACTATTTGGACATTGTTCCCCATTATGAGACCTCATTTGACGATAATTTTGGGATAAAGCTACATGGTTTATCATGTTGTGAGGCTAAAATAGAAGAGAAAAAAACACACAACCCTAGATCATCACACCTATCACAACATTAGACACAAGCGCATCCCAAGATAATGCTAGAAATAGCATGATGGATTAATGTGATCAATAAACATAAAAGCAATAATAAGACCTCTTGTAGCTTCAACCAAGGTCTAGTATCACCTCTTTCGGTAGACTCTTGTGGGACATGGTGTATGAGTTCATATCCGCTTTCCATCATGCCTTTATGAACTTGAAACCTGGAATATGATGACTAGGTATCAAGAAAGTAAAGGGCTGAGGAGATGCCACAAGTCCATATCTTGTAAGGTTGATTGTAATTGTGTGCATGGGGTTTTAATGCTTAGTAGGTATGTGTTAATTGCAAGATGCAACGACAAGCAAGCATGGAAAAGGAACACATTTTTTGGGATTAATTATCCATATCTTCATGTACATGAAGCGGTTGTAACATTAAAACCCTAAGTAGTTATGATTTATCATGTAGACCTGCAAGCTGAGCATGAATCCGTGCAATTTGTAAAGGTAGAATAGGCTCCCACAGTGAAACTGTAAAGGTTCTAGTTTATTCTCACCTTAGGAAGAGCGTGCAATAAGAGATGACCGGTCTAAAGGCCCAAAAGGTGGGAAGGATAACCATGAGGGATGGGGAAACCCTAACCCTAAAAGCATATATAAAAAGGTCGAGTTTGAATGGAACGAGCTATTCATGTGTGTGCAGACTTCTAGCACATGCTCTCCTACTTTCGTCTTTGTGAGAGAGTGAGTGAGAGCGAAGGAAAGGAAGTGAGAGGTGAGGTGAGGGACAATGAATGTGAAGCCCCTTCTCTCCACCAAGTACTCTCTCCTCATGTCTTACCATGCTTCTCTCTTGCATGATAAAGACTATAGAGGGTAGTGGAATGAAGGCGTGCATCACGGATTATGGAGTGTGTTAAGCATCCTTCATGGGATTGAGGGTATGCTTGGTGCATTCACTACAAACAAGTTTCAACTCATGTGCAAGTGAATATGTGTGAGGTATCCTAAGCACTTCATAGATTGAAGTTCCTGAAATAATGGGAGTGTGTCTCAATGGTCCCATCTCGTTGAGCATGCACCCTAACATTTGGTTTCATTGGCGAGACCAAGGGACATGCTGACCTTGAAGTCACTCGCATGTGTTGCGATGCAGAATAGGGGAGCATCGTGTTGCTCACCCCGAAATGCATTTGCAGATAGTTAGGTTGCGATGTTTTTTGTTGGATTAACAAGGATATTTTTGTTGCATTAAAATGGTTGATAATTCACATTTTTATAGGTTTAAGATTCCATTTCTATATTCAATTTTTATATTTCCTTGATTAAAAAATGTTGGTTTGAAAGGGTGGATTGGTTGAAGAATTTTTAAGGGTGATATTGTGGTTTATTTTGGTTAATTTTTTTGGGGGTAATTTTTATGGTTTTTTTTTATTGTAGGGATTGATGAAAGAGAATAAAAGATTTAGAGGAAAGAAAAGAGAATACGTGGAAAAAAGAAGAAAAGAAAATAAGAAGGAAGAGAAGAAAGGAAAGAAGAAAAAGGAAAAAAGAGAGAAGAAGAAGAAGAAAACAAGCTAGGGGTTAGAGAGAGAGAGAGAGAGAGAGAGAGAGAGAGAGAGAGAGAGAGAGAGAGAGAGAGAGAGAGAGAGAGAGAGAGAGAGAGAGAGAGAGAGAGAGAGAGAGAGAGAGAGAGAGAGAGAGAGAGAGAGAGAGAGAGAGAGAGAGAGAGAGAGAGAGAGAGAGAGAGAGAGAGAGAGAGAGCTTATATTTGCGAAATTGAGTGTTATCAAGAAGCTTGGGGAGGGGAGCATCACCCATAGATATATATGTCTATCATATGGATTCAATAACAGGGATTTTAAAAATATACTTAAACATTCTTACATACAATAGAGAACAATTAATGGGTATATTCACAGGTTGAGTAGCAAAAGGGTGTGTTTTCTCTATGATAAATTTACATACAAGGGGCCTTTGAATTAGTTCTTGAATGTAGGTGACACTAAGGGTTTTACATGTTGCAAGGCTGGTGTAAGAAGATACATTTAGTACTGCTATTGTTAGCTTTCCAAAGTCTTGTATTCATTGTTAGATGATCAAAATCTTGCAATCAAAGGGATCATTTTCTTGATTTTGCAAGGAATATCTTTAGAAGAGAAAGAACAATTAGTCACCACAGACTAGCTAGGGAGGCTATGGATTACAATTTTGATGAGCCATGTGCATGATAGGCATGAAAGAAGGATAGAAACTATTGTGACTAAAGCTCAAAAGAGGAGTTCTACTTTAAAGAATTGAGAAGTACAAATAACATATATACATTTGCTTTGATGTAGGTTTATGTTTACAACTGTGGAATATGTGACACTAATAGTTTGGAAAGATTCACGGGAAGGAAATCCAACCATTGTTGGAGGGGTAGACATGTAAATAGAAACCTTTTGGAGTATAGAACGATTCTTACTATTTGGACATTGTTCCCCATTATGAGACCTCATTTGACGATAATTTTGGGATAAAGCTACATGGTTTATCATGTTGTGAGGCTAAAATAGAAGAGAAAAAAACACACAACCCTAGATCATCACACCTATCACAACATTAGACACAAGCGCATCCCAAGATAATGCTAGAAATAGCATGATGGATTAATGTGATCAATAAACATAAAAGCAATAATAAGACCTCTTGTAGCTTCAACCAAGGTCTAGTATCACCTCTTTCGGTAGACTCTTGTGGGACATGATGTATGAGTTCATATCCGCTTTCCATCATGCCTTTATGAACTTGAAACCTGGAATATGATGACTAGGTATCAAGAAAGTAAAGGGCTGAGGAGATGCCACAAGTCATGTGTTAATTGCAAGATGCAACGACAAGCAAGCATGGAAAAGGAACACATTTTTTGGGATTA
Organism: Lygodium microphyllum; assembly: GCF_053477565.2. Lineage (NCBI taxonomy): Eukaryota > Viridiplantae > Streptophyta > Polypodiopsida > Schizaeales > Lygodiaceae > Lygodium > Lygodium microphyllum. The sequence goes on along the minus strand of NC_141153.1, from coordinate 50,321,050 downwards.
ATTATCCATATCTTCATGTACATGAAGCGGTTGTAACATTAAAACCCTAAGTAGTTATGATTTATCATGTAGACCTGCAAGCTGAGCATGAATCCGTGCAATTTGTAAAGGTAGAATAGGCTCCCACAGTGAAACTGTAAAGGTTCTAGTTTATTCTCACCTTAGGAAGAGCATGCAATAAGAGATGACCGATCTAAAGGCCCAAAAGGTGGGAAGGATAACCATGAGGGATGGGGAAACCCTAACCCTAAAAGCATATATAAAAAGGTCGAGTTTGAATGGAACGAGCTATTCATGTGTGTGCAGACTTCTAGCACATGCTCTCCTACTTTCGTCTTTGTGAGAGAGTGAGTGAGAGCGAAGGAAAGGAAGTGAGAGGTGAGGTGAGGGACAATGAATGTGAAGCCCCTTCTCTCCACCAAGTACTCTCTCCTCATGTCTTACCATGCTTCTCTCTTGCATGATAAAGACTATAGAGGGTAGTGGAATGAAGGCGTGCATCACGGATTATGGAGTGTGTTAAGCATCCTTCATGGGATTGAGGGTATGCTTGGTGCATTCACTACAAACAAGTTTCAACTCATGTGCAAGTGAATATGTGTGAGGTATCCTAAGCACTTCATAGATTGAAGTTCCTGAAATAATGGGAGTGTGTCTCAATGGTCCCATCTCGTTGAGCATGCACCCTAACATTTGGTTTCATTGGCGAGACCAAGGGACATGCTGACCTTGAAGTCACTCGCATGTGTTGCGATGCAGAATAGGGGAGCATCGTGTTGCTCACCCCGAAATGCATTTGCAGATAGTTAGGTTGCGATGTTTTTTGTTGGATTAACAAGGATATTTTTGTTGCATTAAAATGGTTGATAATTCACATTTTTATAGGTTTAAGATTCCATTTCTATATTCAATTTTTATATTTCCTTGATTAAAAAATATTGGTTTGAAAGGGTGGATTGGTTGAAGAATTTTTAAGGGTGATCTTGTGGTTTATTTTGGTTAATTTTTTTGGGGGTAATTTTTATGGTTTTTTTTAATTGTAGGGATTGATGAAAGAGAATAAAAGATTTAGAGGAAAGAAAAGAGAATACGTGGAAAAAAGAAGAAAAGAAAATAAGAAGGAAGAGAAGAAAGGAAAGAAGAAAAAGGAAAAAAGAGAGAAGAAGAAGAAGAAAACAAGCTAGGGGTTAGAGAGAGAGAGAGAGAGAGAGAGAGAGAGAGAGAGAGAGAGAGAGAGAGAGAGAGAGAGAGAGAGAGAGAGAGAGAGAGAGAGAGAGAGAGAGAGAGAGAGAGAGAGAGAGAGAGAGAGAGAGAGAGAGAGAGAGAGAGAGCTTATATTTGCGAAATTGAGTGTTATCAAGAAGCTTGGGGAGGGGAGCATCACCCATAGATATATATGTCTATCATATGGATTCAATAACAGGGATTTTAAAAATATACTTAAACATTCTTACATACAATAGAGAACAATTAATGGGTATATTCACAGGTTGAGTAGCAAAAGGGTGTGTTTTCTCTATGATAAATTTACATACAAGGGGCCTTTGAATTAGTTCTTGAATGTAGGTGACACTAAGGGTTTTACATGTTGCAAGGCTGGTGTAAGAAGATACATTTAGTACTGCTATTGTTAGCTTTCCAAAGTCTTGTATTCATTGTTAGATGATCAAAATCTTGCAATCAAAGGGATCATTTTCTTGATTTTGCAAGGAATATCTTTAGAGAAAGAGGAGAGACAAGACTGCAAAAGAGAGAGAAAGACTGCAAGAAGAGAGAGAAGAAGAGTGACACAGACTAGCTAGGGAGGCTATGGATTACAATTTTGATGAGCCATGTGCATGATAGGCATGAAAGAAGGATAGAAACTATTGTGACTAAAGCTCAAAAGAGGAGTTCTACTTTAAAGAATTGAGAAGTACAAATAACATATATACATTTGCTTTGATGTAGGTTTATGTTTACAACTGTGGAATATGTGACACTAATAGTTTGGAAAGATTCACGGGAAGGAAATCCAACCATTGTTGGAGGGGTAGACATGTAAATAGAAACCTTTTGGAGTATAGAACGATTCTTACTATTTGGACATTGTTCCCCATTATGAGACCTCATTTGACGATAATTTTGGGATAAAGCTACATGGTTTATCATGTTGTGAGGCTAAAATAGAAGAGAAAAAAACACACAACCCTAGATCATCACACCTATCACAACATTAGACACAAGCGCATCCCAAGATAATGCTAGAAATAGCATGATGGATTAATGTGATCAATAAACATAAAAGCAATAATAAGACCTCTTGTAGCTTCAACCAAGGTCTAGTATCACCTCTTTCGGTAGACTCTTGTGGGACATGGTGTATGAGTTCATATCCGCTTTCCATCATGCCTTTATGAACTTGAAACCTGGAATATGATGACTAGGTATCAAGAAAGTAAAGGGCTGAGGAGATGCCACAAGTCCATATCTTGTAAGGTTGATTGTAATTGTGTGCATGGGGTTTTAATGCTTAGTAGGTATGTGTTAATTGCAAGATGCAACGACAAGCAAGCATGGAAAAGGAACACATTTTTTGGGATTAATTATCCATATCTTCATGTACATGAAGCGGTTGTAACATTAAAACCCTAAGTAGTTATGATTTATCATGTAGACCTGCAAGCTGAGCATGAATCCGTGCAATTTGTAAAGGTAGAATAGGCTCCCACAGTGAAACTGTAAAGGTTCTAGTTTATTCTCACCTTAGGAAGAGCGTGCAATAAGAGATGACCGATCTAAAGGCCCAAAAGGTGGGAAGGATAACCATGAGGGATGGGGAAACCCTAACCCTAAAAGCATATATAAAAAGGTCGAGTTTGAATGGAACGAGCTATTCATGTGTGTGCAGACTTCTAGCACATGCTCTCCTACTTTCGTCTTTGTGAGAGAGTGAGTGAGAGCGAAGGAAAGGAAGTGAGAGGTGAGGTGAGGGACAATGAATGTGAAGCCCCTTCTCTCCACCAAGTACTCTCTCCTCATGTCTTACCATGCTTCTCTCTTGCATGATAAAGACTATAGAGGGTAGTGGAATGAAGGCGTGCATCACGGATTATGGAGTGTGTTAAGCATCCTTCATGGGATTGAGGGTATGCTTGGTGCATTCACTACAAACAAGTTTCAACTCATGTGCAAGTGAATATGTGTGAGGTATCCTAAGCACTTCATAGATTGAAGTTCCTGAAATAATGGGAGTGTGTCTCAATGGTCCCATCTCGTTGAGCATGCACCCTAACATTTGGTTTCATTGGCGAGACCAAGGGACATGCTGACCTTGAAGTCACTCGCATGTGTTGCGATGCAGAATAGGGGAGCATCGTGTTGCTCACCCCGAAATGCATTTGCAGATAGTTAGGTTGCGATGTTTTTTGTTGGATTAACAAGGATATTTTTGTTGCATTAAAATGGTTGATAATTCACATTTTTATAGGTTTAAGATTCCATTTCTATATTCAATTTTTATATTTCCTTGATTAAAAAATATTGGTTTGAAAGGGTGGATTGGTTGAAGAATTTTTAAGGGTGATCTTGTGGTTTATTTTGGTTAATTTTTTTGGGGGTAATTTTTATGGTTTTTTTTTATTGTAGGGATTGATGAAAGAGAATAAAAGATTTAGAGGAAAGAAAAGAGAATACGTGGAAAAAAGAAGAAAAGAAAATAAGAAGGAAGAGAAGAAAGGAAAGAAGAAAAAGGAAAAAAGAGAGAAGAAGAAGAAGAAAACAAGCTAGGGGTTAGAGAGAGAGAGAGAGAGAGAGAGAGAGAGAGAGAGAGAGAGAGAGAGAGAGAGAGAGAGAGAGAGAGAGAGAGAGAGAGAGAGAGAGAGAGAGAGAGAGAGAGAGAGAGAGAGAGAGAGAGAGAGAGAGAGAGAGAGAGAGAGAGAGAGAGAGAGAGAGAGAGAGAGAGAGAGAGAGAGCTTATATTTGCGAAATTGAGTGTTATCAAGAAGCTTGGGGAGGGGAGCATCACCCATAGATATATATGTCTATCATATGGATTCAATAACAGGGATTTTAAAAATATACTTAAACATTCTTACATACAATAGAGAACAATTAATGGGTATATTCACAGGTTGAGTAGCAAAAGGGTGTGTTTTCTCTATGATAAATTTACATACAAGGGGCCTTTGAATTAGTTCTTGAATGTAGGTGACACTAAGGGTTTTACATGTTGCAAGGCTGGTGTAAGAAGATACATTTAGTACTGCTATTGTTAGCTTTCCAAAGTCTTGTATTCATTGTTAGATGATCAAAATCTTGCAATCAAAGGGATCATTTTCTTGATTTTGCAAGGAATATCTTTAGAAGAGAAAGAACAATTAGTCACCACAGACTAGCTAGGGAGGCTATGGATTACAATTTTGATGAGCCATGTGCATGATAGGCATGAAAGAAGGATAGAAACTATTGTGACTAAAGCTCAAAAGAGGAGTTCTACTTTAAAGAATTGAGAAGTACAAATAACATATATACATTTGCTTTGATGTAGGTTTATGTTTACAACTGTGGAATATGTGACACTAATAGTTTGGAAAGATTCACGGGAAGGAAATCCAACCATTGTTGGAGGGGTAGACATGTAAATAGAAACCTTTTGGAGTATAGAACGATTCTTACTATTTGGACATTGTTCCCCATTATGAGACCTCATTTGACGATAATTTTGGGATAAAGCTACATGGTTTATCATGTTGTGAGGCTAAAATAGATTGGGATAAAGCTACATGGTTTATCATGTTGTGAGGCTAAAATAGAAGAGAAAAAAACACACAACCCTAGATCATCACACCTATCACAACATTAGACACAAGCGCATCCCAAGATAATGCTAGAAATAGCATGATGGATTAATGTGATCAATAAACATAAAAGCAATAATAAGACCTCTTGTAGCTTCAACCAAGGTCTAGTATCACCTCTTTCGGTAGACTCTTGTGGGACATGGTGTATGAGTTCATATCCGCTTTCCATCATGCCTTTATGAACTTGAAACCTGGAATATGATGACTAGGTATCAAGAAAGTAAAGGGCTGAGGAGATGCCACAAGTCCATATCTTGTAAGGTTGATTGTAATTGTGTGCATGGGGTTTTAATGCTTAGTAGGTATGTGTTAATTGCAAGATGCAACGACAAGCAAGCATGGAAAAGGAACACATTTTTTGGGATTAATTATCCATATCTTCATGTACATGAAGCGGTTGTAACATTAAAACCCTAAGTAGTTATGATTTATCATGTAGACCTGCAAGCTGAGCATGAATCCGTGCAATTTGTAAAGGTAGAATAGGCTCCCACAGTGAAACTGTAAAGGTTCTAGTTTATTCTCACCTTAGGAAGAGCGTGCAATAAGAGATGACCGGTCTAAAGGCCCAAAAGGTGGGAAGGATAACCATGAGGGATGGGGAAACCCTAACCCTAAAAGCATATATAAAAAGGTCGAGTTTGAATGGAACGAGCTATTCATGTGTGTGCAGACTTCTAGCACATGCTCTCCTACTTTCGTCTTTGTGAGAGAGTGAGTGAGAGCGAAGGAAAGGAAGTGAGAGGTGAGGTGAGGGACAATGAATGTGAAGCCCCTTCTCTCCACCAAGTACTCTCTCCTCATGTCTTACCATGCTTCTCTCTTGCATGATAAAGACTATAGAGGGTAGTGGAATGAAGGCGTGCATCACGGATTATGGAGTGTGTTAAGCATCCTTCATGGGATTGAGGGTATGCTTGGTGCATTCACTACAAACAAGTTTCAACTCATGTGCAAGTGAATATGTGTGAGGTATCCTAAGCACTTCATAGATTGAAGTTCCTGAAATAATGGGAGTGTGTCTCAATGGTCCCATCTCGTTGAGCATGCACCCTAACATTTGGTTTCATTGGCGAGACCAAGGGACATGCTGACCTTGAAGTCACTCGCATGTGTTGCGATGCAGAATAGGGGAGCATCTTGTTGCTCACCCCGAAATGCATTTGCAGATAGTTAGGTTGCGATGTTTTTTGTTGGATTAACAAGGATATTTTTGTTGCATTAAAATGGTTGATAATTCACATTTTTATAGGTTTAAGATTCCATTTCTATATTCAATTTTTATATTTCCTTGATTAAAAAATATTGGTTTGAAAGGGTGGATTGGTTGAAGAATTTTTAAGGGTGATCTTGTGGTTTATTTTGGTTAATTTTTTTGGGGGTAATTTTTATGGTTTTTTTTTATTGTAGGGATTGATGAAAGAGAATAAAAGATTTAGAGGAAAGAAAAGAGAATACGTGGAAAAAAGAAGAAAAGAAAATAAGAAGGAAGAGAAGAAAGGAAAGAAGAAAAAGGAAAAAAGAGAGAAGAAGAAGAAGAAAACAAGCTAGGGGTTAGAGAGAGAGAGAGAGAGAGAGAGAGAGAGAGAGAGAGAGAGAGAGAGAGAGAGAGAGAGAGAGAGAGAGAGAGAGAGAGAGAGAGAGAGAGAGAGAGAGAGAGAGAGAGAGAGAGAGAGAGCTTATATTTGCGAAATTGAGTGTTATCAAGAAGCTTGGGGAGGGGAGCATCACCCATAGATATATATGTCTATCATATGGATTCAATAACAGGGATTTTAAAAATATACTTAAACATTCTTACATACAATAGAGAACAATTAATGGGTATATTCACAGGTTGAGTAGCAAAAGGGTGTGTTTTCTCTATGATAAATTTACATACAAGGGGCCTTTGAATTAGTTCTTGAATGTAGGTGACACTAAGGGTTTTACATGTTGCAAGGCTGGTGTAAGAAGATACATTTAGTACTGCTATTGTTAGCTTTCCAAAGTCTTGTATTCATTGTTAGATGATCAAAATCTTGCAATCAAAGGGATCATTTTCTTGATTTTGCAAGGAATATCTTTAGAAGAGAAAGAACAATTAGTCACCACAGACTAGCTAGGGAGGCTATGGATTACAATTTTGATGAGCCATGTGCATGATAGGCATGAAAGAAGGATAGAAACTATTGTGACTAAAGCTCAAAAGAGGAGTTCTACTTTAAAGAATTGAGAAGTACAAATAACATATATACATTTGCTTTGATGTAGGTTTATGTTTACAACTGTGGAATATGTGACACTAATAGTTTGGAAAGATTCACGGGAAGGAAATCCAACCATTGTTGGAGGGGTAGACATGTAAATAGAAACCTTTTGGAGTATAGAACGATTCTTACTATTTGGACATTGTTCCCCATTATGAGACCTCATTTGACGATAATTTTGGGATAAAGCTACATGGTTTATCATGTTGTGAGGCTAAAATAGAAGAGAAAAAAACACACAACCCTAGATCATCACACCTATCACAACATTAGACACAAGCGCATCCCAAGATAATGCTAGAAATAGCATGATGGATTAATGTGATCAATAAACATAAAAGCAATAATAAGACCTCTTGTAGCTTCAACCAAGGTCTAGTATCACCTCTTTCGGTAGACTCTTGTGGGACATGGTGTATGAGTTCATATCCGCTTTCCATCATGCCTTTATGAACTTGAAACCTGGAATATGATGACTAGGTATCAAGAAAGTAAAGGGCTGAGGAGATGCCACAAGTCCATATCTTGTAAGGTTGATTGTAATTGTGTGCATGGGGTTTTAATGCTTAGTAGGTATGTGTTAATTGCAAGATGCAACGACAAGCAAGCATGGAAAAGGAACACATTTTTTGGGATTAATTATCCATATCTTCATGTACATGAAGCGGTTGTAACATTAAAACCCTAAGTAGTTATGATTTATCATGTAGACCTGCAAGCTGAGCATGAATCCGTGCAATTTGTAAAGGTAGAATAGGCTCCCACAGTGAAACTGTAAAGGTTCTAGTTTATTCTCACCTTAGGAAGAGCGTGCAATAAGAGATGACCGGTCTAAAGGCCCAAAAGGTGGGAAGGATAACCATGAGGGATGGGGAAACCCTAACCCTAAAAGCATATATAAAAAGGTCGAGTTTGAATGGAACGAGCTATTCATGTGTGTGCAGACTTCTAGCACATGCTCTCCTACTTTCGTCTTTGTGAGAGAGTGAGTGAGAGCGAAGGAAAGGAAGTGAGAGGTGAGGTGAGGGACAATGAATGTGAAGCCCCTTCTCTCCACCAAGTACTCTCTCCTCATGTCTTACCATGCTTCTCTCTTGCATGATAAAGACTATAGAGGGTAGTGGAATGAAGGCGTGCATCACGGATTATGGAGTGTGTTAAGCATCCTTCATGGGATTGAGGGTATGGTTGGTGCATTCACTACAAACAAGTTTCAACTCATGTGCAAGTGAATATGTGTGAGGTATCCTAAGCACTTCATAGATTGAAGTTCCTGAAATAATGGGAGTGTGTCTCAATGGTCCCATCTCGTTGAGCATGCACCCTAACATTTGGTTTCATTGGCGAGACCAAGGGACATGCTTACCTTGAAGTCACTCGCATGTGTTGCGATGCAGAATAGGGGAGCATCGTGTTGCTCACCCCGAAATGCATTTGCAGATAGTTAGGTTGCGATGTTTTTTGTTGGATTAACAAGGATATTTTTGTTGCATTAAAATGGTTGATAATTCACATTTTTATAGGTTTAAGATTCCATTTCTATATTCAATTTTTATATTTCCTTGATTAAAAAATATTGGTTTGAAAGGGTGGATTGGTTGAAGAATTTTTAAGGGTGATCTTGTGGTTTATTTTGGTTAATTTTTTTGGGGGTAATTTTTATGGTTTTTTTTTATTGTAGGGATTGATGAAAGAGAATAAAAGATTTAGAGGAAAGAAAAGAGAATACGTGGAAAAAAGAAGAAAAGAAAATAAGAAGGAAGAGAAGAAAGGAAAGAAGAAAAAGGAAAAAAGAGAGAAGAAGAAGAAGAAAACAAGCTAGGGGTTGGAGAGAGAGAGAGAGAGAGAGAGAGAGAGAGAGAGAGAGAGAGAGAGAGAGAGAGAGAGAGAGAGAGAGAGAGAGAGAGAGAGAGAGAGAGAGAGAGGTGTCGGGTCGCAAGGGGGGGAGGGTGTCCTCCACCTTCCCTCTTTGGCTCCACCTTTTCCCATGCTCATATTGTCACCTCCCTCCCTCATAGTGCCCAAATCTGCGATGCCCATGGTGGAGCTCTTACTGCCTCGGGATAGATTTCAAGCGGGGTTTCTTGTCTTTTGTGCATGTAGGATAAAGAGGCCGCAAACAGGCCCCACACTGGCGAACCATTCTTTTCTTTACATTCAGAGTAAAACAAAGATTAACTATAGGATGGCGCCTGGATGGCATTGAGCTTGCATCCATGGCCTGTGGGGTCTACTTCTGACGATGCTGTAGCCTGCAGTGCCTATAGCTACGATTCCGCCCCCCACTCTCCCTCCTCTATTAATTGAGCCATTACTCCTCCATTTAAAAACGAACTTTAAAAAAAAGAATCACTCCTCCGTTTCGGCTCCCCTAACAACACTAGTTGGATTTCTCAAAATAGTGATTTGCTGAGAGAGAGAGATTTTGGGGGGCCTAGCCTGCACTGGTATGGCCATGTGCATGCATGGCCATACATGCATGTGTTTTTTTCCCTCTCTCCAAATAAGAAAATTTAACCCTTGCCTTTGATGTACATGTCGGCTCCTTAACTACCAACGTGTACATCAATCCAAAAAGTCCCACTTGAGATCTATCCCAAGCCCACAGACGCTGTGAGTAGTTTTCCAGAAAATCATACTGGACCTTGGAAGTATTTAAAAAATCATATTCGGATGAATAAACTTCCCTTGGATGTGTCCTCTCTCTCTCTCTCTCTCTCTCTCTCTCTCTCTCTCTCTCCTCTGATCCGTCCATCCATGGAGGAGGAGCAATAGGTAATCGTAGTTTCTCTCCTCTCTCTCTCTCTCTCTCACCATTGGAGCTTCCTTGCCTCTCTCTCTCTCTCTCTCCTCGCTGATCCATCCATCCATGGATCCATTAAGCAAGCTGTAAGGCTAATTTGGCTCTTGAGCTGCCATGACAGCATGAAGAGACATGACGAGATGCTGTTTATTGATCACGCATCTCATCCAATGATTGCAAGAAAATCAAGCATCTCCATCAATGACAAAAGGAAAGCTTATGAATAAAAGAAGGCAACAATGAATGTTCGATGGCGCATCCGACTGGAGGAGGAGCAACAGGTAATCGTAGTTTCTCTCCTCTCTCTCTCTCTCACATCGTTGGAGCTTTCTTGCTTCTCTCTCTCTCTCTCTCTCTCTCTCTCTCATGGAGATTCCTTGCTGCTGAGGCCTCCACTTGCTTGCGCCTCTTCCTCGCACATCGGCTACCATGAAAAAGATGTACAGTTTCAAGAAGAAGAAGAAGAAGGAGAAGCCGCCTCCTTTGACAGTCGAAGAGACCATGGAACGGGTAAGTGAACAACCATGCTTTGACATGGCTTCATTACACAGAATAACTAGATTATAGCTTCTAATCCTGCTCGACTATTTTCTCCTTGATTGCGAGGCCTGCTCCTTCACAGCTTCGCTTCCCTTCACTACAATTATCACGATGAAGTTTGGTAATTCTAGTTCTTGCCTAAGGCTCCTGGTGCATACTCATCTCTAAAGATTGTTGTCGTAGCTTAGCGATTTATACACAAACGCTGTGAAGTTTTGAATAGGAATAATCTCTGTGTATGCAGATAAATAGGCGAGGAGATATTGCAAACAAGAAGATCCAGAAACTCGAGGCAGATTTCCCGACAGATTTGTCTTGGTAACGACATCAAGTTGAATCGGTACTTGTACTTTGGTAGCATTATATATATATATATATATATATATATATCAATAGAATTCCCATCAAGTTGCAAACGATGTGGACATTATGAGTATAGACGATGCCATGCTCAAAATTCAAAAGACTCATTCAAGAAAATCATAATGCTTGTGATCTAATCATTTGGTGTCATTTGGAAAACTCTCTGAAGCATTCATTAATGTTTTATATTTTAGCATTTGATCTGTTTCTCCCCTCTAAGAAGGGTGGGGGGATGTTTACTAAATACGCGAACCTCTTGTCTATAAATTTACTCTAAATAAAACCATATCCTTCTAGCTAGCATGTGAATATCTTGATACCCTTCTGCGAAAAAATGACAAAGGATACAACTCTAAATAATTGTTGGTTGGAATTTTAGCTTGCAAATAGATATGTTTGCAAAAATGCTTAGCAAGATAAATATGTATCTCTTTAAATATATACAATTTATCATATACAAGCAAATCAAAATTGTAAACTTTTAGAGATGATATGCAATTTCTCTTAAAAATAATAAGGGTGTTAGTAGTAAGGGTGCAACTTTGGAAATCAGCATAGAGAGAAGTGCTGTTGTGTCAAAAGACTTAAACAACTCTCTATATCTCATCAAATAGTAAATGGAAAAAGTATTTTCAAGCATTTGCAAGTATTTAATAATTAAGTGTTCATTAAGAAAGACTTTGAGCTCAACTTTGTTCATCACTATTGATGGTAGCATAAAGATTGATGAGAAAATGAAGTGTTTGGATAGATCCTTGTAGACAAGTCTACTTGGATGCCTCTTGATTCATTATATAAGTGCAAGTTGATTTGGGAACATTGAAGATTATTGGTATTGTAAAATTGTGGTATCAAAGCTTACAATACTAGTTTAGGATTCAAGTCTAGGAATTAGTAGGGGCTTTAAGTTGGGAGAAAAATGAGGAACATGCATGGTTTCATGACAATAAGGGCCTCTATAGTAAGGATGCAACTTTTGGAAATTAGTTTAGAGAGAATCAACCTAAATAGCTCTCCATTTCTCATCAAGTAGTAGATGGAAAAAGTGTTTTCAAGCATATTGAAGTGTTTAATAATAAAGCATTTTGCAATAAAGGAATTTAACACAACTTTTCCCTTCACTAAAAGTGGTTGCATGAAGATATACAAGAAAAAAATTTGTTTGGATTGATCCTTGTGGAAGAACGTACTTGAATACATTTTGATTATATGTATAGGCGTGAGTTGATTTGGAAGCATTAAAAAAGGATTGGGCATTGTGATATTGTGGTGTTAAGGCTTGCAATATTGGGTTAGAATAAAAATCTAGAGGACTTACTAGGTTTTTAAGTTGGAGACAAACTAACAACATTTAGCATTTATCTTTTAGTGAGGTTTAGCATTTTCCAAGGGAAATTGATCATGATCATATGATTTTCTATAATTATGATTTTTGGAGTTTCCATAAACTAAGCATACTAGGTTTTTAAGTTGGAGACAAACTAGCAACATTTTGCATTTATATTTTAATATTCTTATAAAGAAACTATAAGTCCTCCTTAAGTTCCTGCACACACTTTAGTGAGAATAACCCTTAAGAAAATAATAAGGTCTATTTACTTTTAATTACATAAACAAACCTAATGTTTAAAAACCTTAGCTACCCTTTTGGAAGTAGATAGTGTGTGATAACCTTTACCATTGGAAGTTTGCTAGTAATTGGCATCTTGATCAAGATATTTGGGTCATTGATATCGCTAGTTTATTGAGCCGTCACCATGAGCTTATCAAATATGTAGATAATGATGCTTCTCTTGGTACCTTTACACATGTGTTGGAGGATTCGCTACAAGTTACCTTGCTACAATAACCAGATGTAGAGTTGTTATTGTCTAATGGGTTGCCATCTAAACTACTAAATTAATTACACATTCTAGAGATAGATAGCTCATGACTAGTCTTGAGTCAAATATTTGTTAAGTCCAAACAGGACCCCAAAACCATATGGTTGAAAAAATCTTCAAATGGTTAAATGTAGCACAATGATAGAGATGTTGGCACAATGGGTCAATGTGGAAATGAGCTAAGAATCATTCCCCTTTGGTTCTTTGATAGTCAATGTCATAAAAAGATTTGTCCATCTTATGTGCCAAGTAACCAAAATGTCAATAAACTTGAAGCCTTCCCTACTTCTTCCTCCTCACATGCCTTGTCTAATTTTCCTTGCATTGTGACCTTGATTTTTTTAGGAGGCTTTGGGAAAGAGGGGAGCTTCCTCACCTGTGCATTAGTCCTCAAAAATTTCTTGTGACAATGTGCCTCAAAGAATGGACGTGTCCTAACTAGTGAATTCCCAAAACCATCCTCGATAGGTTGCAAGCTAATAAGTGGATGTGGTAGTTGCGACTTCGACACCTTTGCTTGTTGGACATACATTTGCATTTGAAGAGCAAGACATCGAGCAAACTCTAGTAGTTTCATATCACCATCTGCCAAGCACACATTATTTTAAGACAACCATAATATTTATAGGTGGTCAAAGCTAAGATTGATCATACCCAACACTTACCACACTGGAAGAGTGTCTCATCAACAATTTGGCGTATTTGTGCAATCTTGTCCTCATTTGATGTCATCGATGAGCCTATTAATAAACCTCCAATAATCAATGAATACTGACTTGCAACAATTTAATAATGATAGATTAGAGTTATTTGTACCTGCACCAACCCCACGGGGAGACATGAAAAGTGGGTCCTCAACATCGGTTGGATCCATGTGGCATAAGAATCTATGACCTATCAAAATTCTCGAATCACAATAACTTAGCAACTTAGATGGTAAAAATCACAATAAGGAACTTCTAACAACAATAGAATGACTCACGTGGTACATCTTTGTTGGGCAAGTCGTACAAGTCCATGGATGCCTTGATGACGTGGGAAAAATTTAAACCACTGATCATCAACACCTTTGCTTGGTGCTTGCAAAGGTTGTCACGTATGGCCCACTCACATGAGCAACATGCCCACTCGCAATTTGCATTCTCAACTTTGTGCCACAGATTGGTTCTACTTTGGCTCTTCACCAAGGCAACCTTGTGATCAACATCCAAGAACCTTACATTATCATTTGGGATTCCTTTGACATGTTGCACCGAGCTTGCAACAACATCCAAGATATTAAAGTTTTTTTTGAACCCGACCTCCTTCAACATATCCTGATACCAATAATATGAATGACAAGGGCCCAATAGCTTTTGTAGAAGCCAATCTACCCTTCGACCATGAATTGTCTTACGTCTAGTAAGAAATCGTGATTTTAGATCCCATGATAGGACTCGATGCTACCATTTGTCTTGGATTTGAGTGTAGCAAATTTCGAGCTGCTCGAGTCCACATTCCTTGGAAAATAAAAAATACAAATTAGGCAAATAAGAGAGGGAAAAGAATTAACTAGGCCACAAATCATTACCTATTGATGCCATCCACTGGTCCTTAAAGTACTTAACAAAATCCTCCTCCTCCCTGTACCTATGCAAAAAGTCATCCACCAGATCTCTAGCTTCTTGCTCTGTATTCACATGATTGATGTGCACTTGGCTTCGCATGTTCATTATCTGGCCTAGCGCCCTAAACATGTCCGCCCGTTTTGAGGTATCAGAAACCTTCTTGATCAAGTTCTTTAACCAAGCCCGTCGGACATGCCAAATGCAAAGGTATACTGGCACGCCAAAGACCTCCCTATTGCAAAGAACAAAATATAATGAACCTCCAATCCCATGCACAATGCAACATAAAAGTGCCATAAATAAACAATTAATATGGAGGAATGCTTTATAGATGACTTGCTTGATAGCTTGTATTTCTGCAAGTGCATCATCTACCATAAATGCATTGATGCTGCCATGATCTTTTTGCATCAAACATTCGATCCCGAAAGGCCAGTAGCCATGCTTGAATGTCAGCCATGGTGCTCGAAGATGTAATGATCCATGCAACAGGGATGCCATTACGATGAGAGTCAAACACCAAGATGGTGTATAGATGAAACTGCAAAAGACCATTCTTGTTAACATTAATAATTTTTTTTCAATGAACATAAAAATTAGTGTAAATTTGTTTTCTAATACTATACCTCATATTTGTTAGTTCCAAAATGTGGCATCCATTGCCAACAACCCATCGTTCCAAATTTGTTAGTGTAAATTTGTTTTCTAATACTATACCTTATATTTGTTAGTTCCAAATGTGGCATCCATTGCCAACAACCCATCATTCCCATGCACTTTTTCCATCTCTAGTTGCCAATCAGTTTGCACACCGAGCACAAATGCATTCCCTTTTGCCTCATCAAAGAGCTGATAAGAAAATTGGCTCTTATTGGTAAGGACCCAATTGTGCACGCTACGTGCATCATCCTGGTCCGTTTGCAAAGTGGCAGCTTCCAACTTGCTTGAAATATTTAAAATATCCCGCAATGTAAGAAAAGTATCTCTTGCATCTTTGGCACCCCTTTGCATTGTGTGTATATGTTGTTGCAAAACTTGTCGTGGGGTATACCCTTTGTGAAGCATGCCACAGATCCATGATTTCATCCTCACTGATAGCCATGGTGCAAAGGCCATCCTTGCATTGGACTGTCCAGTGTATAGTGCACCATGATACACATTTCCTTTTGCATTAACATGCTCGTATTGTATAATTCAAATGGCAAACTGTGGGCCAAAGATATAGTTGTGTAGCCACGAAGTGGCATTGACAACCCACAACATAGGTTTGGGACTCAACTCTTTGTTTGCCGACCTTCTTTTTGATTTTCATGGATGGTGGGTTATCACGAGCATCAATCGGGCCAAAGTTACACCAAAACCTATAGAATAAAAATAAAATATAACATTCAATAGTATTGCACAAAGTACTTTAGATTGATTAGAGTGTGCCACTTTTGGCTTTTAAAATATGGATTTACTCGATAAGCTGTATATGACTATCTGGCATCGGACATAGAACTTTGCCTAGTGCATTCTTTGAGGTCCATTGCTTGCAAAATCCAGTTGGAGCATCTTTCTTTGAGATTCACCGCATATGAAATCATCCAATTGGTCCCATGGAATGTATGTGATGTTCTGGATGTCAAATTTTGATGACGGATTTGAACGTGCCTCCCATTGAAGATTTGAGGCATCAAAGGGACCGGATGGAAGACATAGATTTTTTGATTGGCAATAGTGGATGTGGAATGGTTGACATTGACAGGAATCATGGTGAGAGCTAGAAATGGCAGCTTTAGAAAATAGTAAAAATGTGTGTTTTGTTACGTGTGGGTAGCTTTGTTACATTGCTAAATAAACGGGTAGAATGGGTAGCTTGATGGATGACTGTTAGAAAGGAAAATGGAGGAGGAGGGCGTTGTCTTGAGAGAAGAGGAAGGAGAGCAGATCACTCTTTTGAGAAATCCAACTAGTGTTGTTAGGGGAGCCGAAACGGAGGAGTGATTCTTTTTTTTAAAGTTAGCTTTTAAACGGAGGAGAAACGATTCAATTAATAGAGGAGGGAGAGTGGGGGGTGGAATCGTAACTGCAGGTTGCAGGCTACAACGCCATCAAAAGTAGACCCCACGGGCCATGGATGCAAGCTCAATGCCATCTAGTCGCCATCCTATAGTTAATCTCAGTTTTACTCTGAGCGTCTCAAGATAGATTTCAAACGGGGTTTCTTGTCTTTTGTGCACGTAGGATGAAGAGGCCGCAAACGGTCCCCACAATGGCGAACCATTCTTTTCTTTACATTCAGAGTAAAACTGAGATTAACTATAGGATGGTGGCTGGATGGCATTGAGCTTGCATCCATGGCCCGTGGCGTCTACTTCTGACGGCGCTGCAACCTACAGCTACGATTCCACCCCCCACTCTCCCTCCTCTATTAATTGAGTTGTTACTCCTCCTTTTAAAAACTAACTTAAAAAAAAAAATCACTCCTCTGTCTCAACTCCCCTAACAACACTCGTTGGATTTCTCAAAAGAGTGATCTGCTCTCCTTCCTCTTCTCTTAAGAGAGTGCTCTCCTCCTCCATTTCCCTTTCTAAGGGTCATCCATCAAGCTACCATTTCTTTCTAAGGGTCATCCATCAAGCTACCATTTCTACCCGTTTATTTAGCAACATAACAAAGCTACCCACACGTAACAAAAGACACATTTCTTCGCCACCACAGGGCCACACAGAGTGCCGTTAACCCTTGGCTGCCACGAGTAGCGCCCCGCCGTGCTCTGTCAACGGCAGCTGGCTCTACCTTACGGCCCGCATCTCCTTCTCATTTTTCCCTTACAGAGCCTCCACCAGCAGCCCCCACATGCCCGCTCGTGCGCTCCGGCAGCGGCGCCACCTCGTCCAGCTACAGCTCCCTGCCAAACCGCCTACGTCCTCGGCCGCCGTTGACCTCCCATAGCCCATGCTTTCCATCACAGAGACAATAGCCTGCCTCCTCTTTGGCTCCCTGCTGTAGCTCGCCGCCGCCGCTTGCAGCAGCCGCACACCCCCGTCTTCCACGCAGCCTGCCACTGCCTTGAGCTCCTCCTCCTGTAGCCACCCGCAGCGCCGTTGCCTGCATGCCAACCAACACATGCACCCCCCTCGTGCAGCACACTCACTCACCCTCGTGTCTATGGTAAGGGGGGGGTCTTTAAGGAGGGGAGAGTGGTGATCGACGGCCCCCTTTTTGCCCCCATCACATCCGATCATCTGGGCCGTCGATCACGTTGACTGTGAAATTCGAAGGGATATTCGTCTTGTCGCCCAAGTGCCTGGCTCCGCGCGTGCCCTGCTCCGAATGTGCCCCGCTTTGGAAGTGCTCGGCCCAAAATGTGCCCGGCACCAAATGTGCCCGGCCCCGAGCGTGCCCGGCCTCGAAAGTGCCCGGATCTTGGGGTGCCCGGCCCCGGGCGTGCCCGATCTCGGAAGTGCCCGGATCCTGGGGTGCCCGGCCCTGGGCACATTCGGTGCCGCGAGCTTTGCATGTGGCAAAAAAGCTAGCCATTCTCATGACTTTCACTTACAAGTTCTGGATTTTCATGGTTGTGATCTACTTGCAGGGATCTCTCTTTCAACTCTCTTTCTGGCGAGATACCCTTCTCCATTTCCAAGCTGAAACAACTTGAGTATCTGTGAGCCCCGTGATTATATCTGCACAACTACAGTGTTCATTGGCTCATTCTTTCTTACGTTCATCTTGTTCTCTCTGAACAGGGTCCTGAAAAATAACATGATCGCGGGTCCTATCCCTTCGACCTTATCGCAACTTCCCAATCTGAAGATACTGTGAGTTACTTTCTCAGGCGTTTAGAATACGACGGTGATCTTATCACTGGGCATTTAGAATATGAATTTAGTCTTATCCCAGCTGTTTTTTGCAGGGATTTGGCCCAAAATCGGCTATCTGGAGAAATACCCACGTTAATTTATTGGAGCGAGGTTTTACAGTATTTGTAAGTTGATGAAGAGCATGATTAGTTAGGTGGATGCCCTCCAACAATATATAGGATGGCTAAATATCTCTATCTTGGTGGTGCAAAGGCCTGAGAAACAATTGTCTGTTTGGAACTCTTTCGGCCGATATGTGCAGGCTCACGGGGCTATGGTACTTTTAAGGGTCAGCTCTCTCTGCCTGGAAAAGCTTTAGTCCTGGGATTAGAGATGGTGCAAGCACGAATTCTCCTATATCATGGACATTGACGATGGAGCAGTAGCAGAAGGGTGGTGCGCGCAAACTCTGGAGCAAGGAGTGTCGACCCTCAGTATCGACGGCCTGCGAGACGAGAATTTGCTCAGGTGAGTTCCTCTACAGCTTTGCGATCTATGTTGCACCTGGCATAGAATAAAGAATTCCACTTAATTGCAGTAATTGTAGGGTATGTCATCCATGCCCGTAGTCGATAGCGTAGCCGCACATCATGGTTTAGGGCTTTTGTGTCCAGGTGTGTTGTGGAGTTCGTCCAAGTGCATGTTTCAAATCAAACGTGTGTTTGCTGGCTCCAATAGAATGAAGCCCGGCAAAAGACCCAGATCACAAGGGCAGCAAGCCATGCACGTGGCATCAGCACCCCCCCAGACACCCCAAGCACGCTCACCAATGAAGCTCTGATCACAAGGGCAGCAATCACCATCTCCTAAGCAAGCCATGCATGTGGCCTCACCAACTCCCGACGTACCCCAAGTCCCCTCGCCAAGGAAGTTTCGATCGCAAGGGCAGCAATCACCATCTCCCAAGCAAGCCATGCATGTGGCCTCACCATCTCCCGACGTACCCCAAGTCCCCTCACCAAGGAAGCTCCGATCGCAAGGGCAAGAAGCCATGCACGTGGCATCACCATCTCCTCAGCCAGCCATGCATGCAGCATCACCATCCCCCGAGACACCCCAAGTGCCATTGCCAAGGAAGCTCCGATCGCAAGGGGAACAAGCCATGCACGTGCCATCACCACTCTCCCCTTAGCCAGCCATGCATGTGGCATTGCCATCTCCTGAGACACCCCATGTGCCCTCACCAAGGAAGCTCCGCTCTGGCAAGTTTGTTCCTGTGCGCAAATTTGTGGTGCCACCGGCTCCCAGAAAGCAAGCAAAGGCGCAACAATCTCCAACCAAGAAACAACTGCCATTTGTTCACATCAATCGGATGCTTTCAAGGGAGTTCACTTGTAAGTTTTTATTTTTTGCATGTAAGTGGTTTCAATTTATTTTTGCACCGAGGTTTAATTGCATTGCCTAAACAACAGTTAACCACGATGGAGGTACGGAAGAGCTTGCAGACAATCTAGCCCAGGAAGAGGATCCTGTCCTTGACAAGCCTTCGGCTGATCTTACCGATGAGAAAGATCAAGCCGCTGCCAGGTCTGCCGATGATATTCGTGATGAAGAACATCAAGTCCCTGCTGTTGACTTGTTGGCTGGTTCGGGGTTGGCACCAAGTGAGTACATTGCATGCCCATTTGGGATGATTTTAAAAACGTATACTATGGATTTCTCGTTGTTCTTGTCTGCAGATCAGAAACTGGTGTTAGAAAATATTGTATATGAATGCTATCATCAAGTCAGATTGAATTCTAAACATTGTTGTTGTGCCATTTGATGCTTTGCCAGGCGAAACGACGACAAGTGCAGACACACATGGCATTGACCAAGGTGGTCCTAGAGCACGCCCTGGGCCTGTGCACCCCACGGATGATGGTATCATCCGAGCCTTCGAGATTGTCTTTGACAAGAATGGTCGATTGGCTCGCCGATGCACTTGTGACCAGTTCTGCAGCAAGCACACACACTTCTACTATCGACGCTCAGCCATGGATGAACATTTAAAAGCTGTGCATGGCCTGAACATTGCAGTCCCTGCTGGAGGTAGAATAGGGCCTACTGATGCACGTGTATACGGCACCCACACGGAGTACGAGGAGCATCGTAGCTGCCAGAGATTCGAGGATGTGGAATTTAAGTGGCAGAAAAATAGAAAAAAGCATGAGACTGATTCAATGGTCAAAGGATGGAGGATATACAGTGAGTTGCCAGATTCTTAGAGGATGGGAGGTCCGGAGCAATGGGTGGACGCGTACGTGGCAGAACAGATGAAAAGATACGATGCAAAGAAGGATGATCACATAAAGAGGATCCGTGCTCGCATTGCCGTAGAATTCGATAGATATGTAAGTGTATCTCTGTTCTTCAGTTTTTCTGCAGTTGACTTTGCTGGTTTCCATTGATTTTTCTGCAGTTGACTTACTTTTTTACGCTGCCAACAGCGGAGGACTGCAAGCACAGATGTTGGGGGCCCAGCTCGGACGCAGTCATCGCACCATGCATAGTCGATAGACGCCGCAGATCAGGAGGATGCTGCTGCAGAATACATTGTTGCGGACACACCCATAGAGCTCTTATCGCCAGAGGGGCCTTCATTGTCGATCGCATCTTACGACATTACTGTTTTGCTTGGTCATGTGCTATATGCATTTTCTGATGGTGACAGGGACACACGCAGGATCATGTTCGTATATGATTGATTCCGCTTGTGGATACCTATTTGCCTGCTTCTTTGATTTAACACTTTGATTATGTTGTGCAAATATCGATTCAAGTCAATACGCCTCCAACTGGAGTTGCCAGTACAGGGGGACTTCTTTGAACAATTGAAAGATCCTGCACAGCAGGCCAGCACCTTGGACATGAACTTCTTTGCGCTATGGATGGAGTTCAGCCTGCAGGAGGAAATAAGCTGCAAATTCTGGATTGTTGATCCCCTGTGGGTTGGCTTGGCAGGCACTGCATCTACAAAGTCGGGCTTGGCCAACTTTATGTCTCCGATTGATGAGCTATGTGACATTGTGTTTTTACCCCTGGTCATGAGCGGTCATTGGACATTGTTTGTGTGCTTCAACTGTTCGGGGCATGGGGTGACTCAGTTGCATCAGAAGTCGGGGCTGCTATTCTTGGATCCTATGAACAAGCCACCCACTCCATTGATGTGTGAGATGGCTAAGCTGGCCGTGGAGCAGATATGGGCTGTGGAGCGTCGCCATGAAACCATACTAAGCAACCCTCCTGTGCAGGCGGTGATACCGTGCCAACCGAACGCTGTTGATTGCGGGTATTATGTGATGCATTGCATGCGCCTGCTAGTGGAGGCTTGCTTTGCAGGGAGTGGTTACGGCATCTTTTGTGAGTATATTTAGTACATGCACTAATATGGATTGATTTAGGTCGGCTCAATCTAATCTGAATCCTTGTCTTCATGCAGTTGACAAAGCGATGGTTCGAGCACGATGATGTTGTGCAGATGAGGAGGACCTTGAGTCAGTGGGTTTCTCGCATGGCTGGCAGTGTCTGAGTGGGTGTTCATCTCCAGCCATAGTTTCATGGGATGTTTTTGAACTGTGGACCTGGGGATGGGTAGAATGCATTGTACATGTTAGGCCATTCTGGCGAGGCTCTTGTAAAGACTTCATGTTTGCATCAATAGCAGTTGACTGTGCATCCGCTTTCTCTTGAGGCGGATCAATTTTGGCTTTGTAAACTGTCAGCTTCCATTGACACGTTCATGTGGCTTGTAAACTGTTGACACTCATTAAGAAGATTACATATTTCTATTTGCAGCTTTGATGTCTGCCCTGAGTTAATTTTGCAATTCATGGTAAATTTTGACTACGCCATTTGGGGCTGTGACACGTCTATGCAAAAGTGGTCTCCATTTGAAAAAGGTGCTAGCATACGTATGTTAATAGGTTAAAACAACACGTTGTAAACATGATCCAATCTTTTAACTAAGAGTCTACCAAAATGGCAACAAGTATGAAACGTGTTTGGCAGATAGGAAATATACAACTGTTCAAGGCACCAAAATAGACATCATGCTTAATAAATGGATATCCTAGCTCTCGCATGGCCAGAGGCAAACCTTTCAGAAAAAGTTTTGTTTGTAAAATCACGATCTTCAATAACAGGAATCATCTCATGCCAAACAATTACTTTTGCAGGCAACTTTATGGTACTTAGGAATTGAAAGTTTAAAAGCCTATGCTGAGTAGATGTCTCATGAGTCGAGATTTAGCAAAATATTCAAGCACCTCAACCTACCTAATATTGCAAGCAGTACACACTTACATGGTGCACATTAAGGGTGTGTATGTATACATGTAACATACATGTGTGGAGTGCACATGGTATACACATGCATGTCCCGCAATCAATTCAACAGCCTTTGACAGTGTCAATCAACAGAATCCTTGTCAAACAGGCTCACAGATTACCACATGATCTTCCCAATTTGTTCCCTGCCTACAAAGAGATTATAAAGCTAATGGACACAACAGTTTTAATTAGGGGCAACCTAACACCACAAGGATATGGCAGGAAGGACATTGACAGAGTAGCAGCACCCATGATGCATAAAGTCTGGCATGCATCACTGAAACTGGAAGACAACAAACTGCCAAGCCAGTGTCTCTGTGAATTTATGGCTAGCTCAAAATTTAGTCTGAAATGGTACTTGTTTCTAGATCAACTACAGGTGTTATAGGCGATATCAAGCTGGAGCAGCCAGATAGATGCTAGGAACAGTAGCTCAATGATGGAAGCATAGGGACCATTTCCTATAGGTGTATCGTGTTTCAAACCTTACAATTTTTCTCATGTATGTAGTGTTTTGTCTTGCCTACTATTTGTTTTGCCCCTACCCAGCAAAATAGGAAAAGAGCAATAAGCACATATATATTAAACAAATACACGCATGCTGACTTGTCTCAGAAAATCCACCAACACCAGTCCAAATTTGATGCAAGAATTTATAAAATCACTTGTAAGAATCAATTGCTCATATATATGTTGTCATTCGACATGTTCACAAAGACAGTCAAAGTTCAAATCACCTATAAGAACCAATTAGCCATATATAGATGTTGTCATTCCACATGTACACAAACAATCAAAGTTCAAGCTTGAATCACATACATATTATATCCGAAATCCAAAGTTTATGGCTAACATGTCATGAAAAATAACTCCACTGTCAAACCAAAAATTTAGACTGAAATGTAAAATAGTAAAACTCTAGAATCCCAATAGACAATCATCTTGTGTTCTCGAATTCTGACATTGTGTTCTTAAAAGCATATTTTGACAATCGGGAAATAATTTCTGCCTTTAAGCTTTTCATTAAATGTAGAAACACTCCAGTGCATAGAGATTGACCCACAGAATATATTAAAAGATCGAAATAGACCCAAAGCCCTTCCTCAGCATCATGCTGACAAAATAGCAAGGCTTTGAAAAAATTGTGAGGGATGATACAACACTATGCTGCATAGAGTTGTCAAGCAATCTGAATGCAGAAAAACAGGCTGCTGACTCACACACACAGGAGCAGCCAGCTTTAAGAAGGGCAATCAACACTTTTGAGATTTACAAAACCAAGGCAGCAGAAACAGAAGGAATCTTAAAAGTAATTTTGGAGTTACTGTATACCAAGTCCAGCAATATATTCATAGCAACCACCTCAGCATTGCCGAATGGTTTATATCAACTTCCACTAAAACCATGCATAGGAGTGGACTCGAAGGAGTCTTAAGGACCCTCCCAGAAGTTCATGAGGCAGTTGAGGTCCTTCAAATTGATCAAAATTGCTTACAATAAAATTGAGAGCTCTCTAAAGGTGCAGTACTCTTGAAGTTCAAAAACAGTCAGCAGAAAATGACCTGACCATAAACATAACACTCATACTTTGATAATATTAGACTAAGATTAAATGGAGTTTCGCAAGGGGTAAACCACCAGGTTATATTAAGCAATCACCAAAGATGTGATAGATTGACATACATTTGTGAATTCCAACATATTTGATGATCATGTGTACACTCTGTTGTGTGTCAACCCACAAACTTCACCACTTGTCTCTAGCTTGGACTGCTAAACTTTTTTGCAGTACATGCACATATCCCAAAAGAACCTAATGTTTTAATCTTAAAATATATTTTTACTCCTGTAGGCCTTGCCTAGGTTTGAAAAGGATGCATTCAAATCCAAGAGAAGCCACAAACATAGCAGCGCCACTAAAAGCATCCACAAACAGCCTCTCTGCCATAAGCATTGAGAATATATAAGCTTCTGGCAAGAGTCCCAGTAAACACTATACCACTATCATGCATAAGACATAGACCAAGCAACAGGTACCATCAAAAGTAACTTGGCATCCAACTTTGGCGATGCTAAACAGAAGCTAGATTTTTCTTTACCAGTGTGACATAAAGCACATGCAAATACATCACAAGTCTGACCTTTCCAATGCCTTTGACAACTGAGAGACATCATTGGCACATGTGACCGAAACCCCATTAGGTGTACATTTTAAGAATATAAATAGGACATACCATGATGTAATGTGCTTCACTGCTTAGAAGCAACACTATCAAAATACTTGGTAGACACGGTATCAGTGGTAGACATAACACATCATAACCAAAGGGATCATAATGATTTGCCATTTTTGATCAATCATTGCATTGAGTTCAGCACCAAGAGCAGGTCCACCATATTTTTGACATGTCCTTGCAGTAGTTGGCTAGTTTTGGTAATTTCTAGCTATTTATGTCTGGCCCAATTTATTGGCAGATACATTGTCTTGCAAATTTCAACACTCTCCGACATCCGATGGCACTCCTCCCTCGTTCGGTGCTTCTCTCTGTCATCAGCTTCATCCAGTGCCCTTGCTCTGTTGATAAACATGGATGCAGAGCTAGTTAACTATGGTGGATGCAAATCAAACACACGATACATTATCAAAAATGAGAGATTGTAACTCAAGTGAATTAGGTTCCAAGATAGATTAGCTTGGACTCATAAACACAATCTTGAGTGAATTAGGTTCCAAGATGGCAGCCATGGAACCTTGGCCTCGAGCTCAGAAATCTTGAAGATTTTGGTCTCTCCTTGGTCCTCGGGAGTCCCTCTTGAACATTGCTCGATATTTCAGCCATCAAGAAGAACGGGAAGAAGATCACAAGCAAGGTTTGAAGGCATGCACTTGTGGGCAGCCATGGCTATGGAGTAGGACCTCCATTTCAGCAAGAACCCTCATGGGGAGGTCCTGAACCATCCTGCCCCAAGCTTGATTTCACCCTTTCTTGAGGAAGCATACCCATTTTGGAGCCATGGAGCATTCGAGATCAAATGGAGCTCTCATGGAGGACTGAGGTGGCATTAGTGGGCTGCCTTCTTCTCCAAAGACTCAAGGTAACTGTCTCTTGGCTCTCATTCTCTCCGTTTAAGCCTCTTGTTGAATCCCATCCAATTTTTTGAGAGAATGTATGAGTCCAAGTAGATAATAGGAGACCCAGACCTTGAATGCATGCTGATTCTCATGTCCCAGTCATTTCTCTTTGATCTTATAGTGCTGAAATGGATTTTACTCATGCTGAAGCTTCATTGTGATTATATTTTGCTTACCCATAACCCGTTTGGCTTTTTGTGAATTGGCTGAGCCAAGAAGTGAAAAAAAATCCATCAAAGAAGTGACCCCCCCTTGCCATCAAAGACCCTGAAGGGGTGCACAACCCGGCCCGGGGGGAACTTTGCCCACCTCCCGGTGATCCCGAGCCCAAAGAATTATTGCAGGTGCAGGTACATTTGATGGAATAGCCCGAATGCTGATCACTTGAGCCTACAAACCCCTACATGCATTGGTAATGTCATAAACCGCTTGCTAATGTATGGTGGATGCAATGCAAGAAGGGTAGGGAATGCAATATGGAACTGGTCTAAGCAATAAGCTATGGATGCAAAGAATGTATGGCTTTATGGGGCATTGAGAGCCACCATTGAGGCCCTACATGTCTGGGATAAGACCCTCACCATTGGGATAAATAATGCTTCTTGAGGGAGCCTTTGCAGGATATTACAGACAGCCAGTCCTACACAGTCAGCCCAGAAGAATTGATTACAACAAAGCCTCTTTGTGTGACTAAGCACAAGCTCTATAGCTTGAATCGAAGAGGGCATTTTTCCCTTCGATCTGAGCTAAAAACCTCCCCATTCTGCCCTACGGTTTGAGAGATACACTCAGTTTTGTACCCAGAGGTACTGTGGGACAGGCAGTGGTCCTACATAGTCAGCCCACAAAAAGTGATTACAGCAAAGCCTTGATCATTTACTGTCGGAGATATTTTTACATAGCCTCATAGAGGGGATCGAGGGCTTTCATTTGAATCAGAAAGTTTGGCAATCGGAGTTCCCTAGCTCAAGTTATTATCATTTCTGTAACAGGGGGTCTGGTAGACTGCACTTGGGATGGCAGGCCACAAGGGTAAAGCAAAGGCCCAGGAGGAATTTCAGCGTGAAATAAGGGACTCCCATGCCTCAATGAACGATCCTAGCTCAGTCCAAGAGGATCGTGAAGACTTTTTTGAAGAAGGTGCCCCCGAGATAGATCGCTTATCTCTGCTCAACCAAACCCTATGCCAACATGAGACCCGTCATGGTGATCGACATAGAGAGATGGAGCAACGCCACAGGGAGATGGAAACCCGCCAAGATCAGCGTCATTCCGAGATGATGGCCAAGATGGATTGACTCATAGAGTGCATGGGCGCCCTCATTCCCGCCATTCCCCCCCCTCGGATCGACCCAAGGAGTATGTCTCTCCTTGTGACGCTAACCGCCCTCCCCCCTTGGAGACCGGGCGTAGCCCACAAGGTCTTGGTGGCACCCATGGTATTTCCCATAGCACTTGATCAAATGGCAAGGCCTACCAATAGAGGAAGCCTCTTGGCGCCCAGCATCTATATTGGACGAATTCCCACACCTCAAGGAGGCTATGTTGGCTGGCACCTCACCATGACCCCTGTTTTGGGCTGCAGTTTGCATCTGGACAGCCACCTGTTTTGTACTAGATTTGGCCTTGGTCCACTCTCAGCCCCATCCTCCATACATGGCCAAAAAGTATACCTTGAGGGCTCCGTTCTGACACCTTACTTGCCCCGATCGGAGTTCCCTAGTGGAAGTTATGGCTATTTTTCTCCAGCCATACCATCTGGGACTGCACGCTAGAAATTCCTGGACAGCCCTTTATTTTGTACCAGTTTTGGTCTTGACCTGATTGCAGCCCCGCCCTAGCCACATGGGCTGAAAGTACATCTCATGGGCTCCGTAAAGACACCTCAATTGTCCCATTCGGAGTTGCCCACACAAAGTTATGGCCGATTTCCTACAACACACTCTTACAGTCCATGACTACATCCCTTGTTTTTTAGGACAAAAACTTTATGAGACGGGATGGTTTGTAATGAACGGGGATCACGGGAATATCTTGTTCAGTGGAGGATAAACCCCGCTACCTTGTTCAGTGGAGGACAAAGCTAAGGTTTGGACAAAGCTATCTTCTCTCTACAAGCTGAAGACCTTTGCCCACCGTATTACCACAGAAAAGAAGCTCTAAATGCTTCCCGTCGATGATTCTTCTTCTACGAAGGATCACATCAACAAGATGGAGGAGTTGCGGGATGCGCTTGCATCCCTTGGCAGGACGATATCATCCAAAGGTATGGTGATGATTCTCATTACTCATCTCCCATCTGATATCTTCTACACTAGCTTATTGACCTCTAGATCCCATGGCAACCATTTTGTGGGAGGAGTTAATGTTAGTGTAACACCTCTTCTGTGAGATAGGGCCATGAAAGTATTATCACATGTCCTCTGAAAGCATGAAAGTATTATCATCTGTAGTCCAAGATGTGAAACCCTGATGCATTGTTTCCATAAAAAAGCGGACTATGCATACCAACATCACTAAGCATTGTGAGCGCAAATTAAAAACCATGCTTTCACTTGTTGGAACAGTAAAAAAGGAGCCAACATTGTGGACTATATAATGGGGTCGCTAGCTTTAATTCCAAAAATTAGGCGATTGGAGATATTTGCCAAGCCCATCAGCATAGCAGCTGACCATGCAATCCTGAAATTTACCCTGGCATGTGGTCGAATACAAGAAACATGCACACAAGCACACACATTTCCGCACTATGAGTTTCTAGAGAAAACTTCGCATATCCATGGTGATGCAGTACAAGATGGCTTAAGACAGCTAGACCAGCTTGAACCTCTTGTGGATGTCACTAGATCTCTAGCAAAGGTGTTACATACAACAGCTCACAGAGGCATTCCCGTTCAATCACTAAGCTCTACTGTTAGGAATCAAGCTCACCGTCAGTGTGTCTTTATCTATGACCGACATCTATGACAGCTAGAGTGTGCAGCTGTCTACATGTGACTACATTAAATAAGTCGGGTTAGTAGTCAATTAGTGACCTGACTAGAGTTAGTCTGTCTAGTCTACACTTACACTAGGTCACTTTATCTCTGTATTGTGTGTGTTTTTTCAGTAAGAGTGTGGAACATGAAGGAATGACTTTAAGAGCCTGAAGGCTCATGACAATGGAGGTTCCCTGCCTCTCTCTCTCTCAACTTTGAACATGGTATCAGAGCCTTACTTGGTGGACCTCTTGGAGCAGGAGGGAGTGAAGATGATCTCCAGTTGAAGACTTGTGTTATTAATTCAAACAGGCTGAATGCCATTGTAAACTGAAGGTATGCATTGAGTGATTGCCTACTCTATGGGTCAAGCTGCAGGTTGTGGCTTGTTTAGAGCCTTGTGAAGGAGGTATTAAGCACTAGTGTGTGCTCCATCAGCATCAACCTCAGCAAATCGAGCTGCTGGAGCAGAGGACAGGTCTGCGTGAACTGCACCTGTTTGCTGCTATGAGTTGTTGGGCTGCACTTTATCAAATGCAACACTTGTACTTGCTGATTATGCATTGTTTTGTGCTTCTATGCTCATGTCTCGAGTGACATATGTACTTGCAATCATCTGAGAAGACTTGGGACATATATGACATTTTGGCATCAAAAGTATCGCTGTTAATCACAATTTACAGGTTTAGACTGCATGTTTTTGGACCCTGGCAGTGGATCTGCAGGAGTTCAATCTGAAGCAAGTACACGGCATATGTATTGACAGTTATTTCTACGAGCTGGACAACTTGATTGTGGACTATTTTGGGCTGATACTGGGCTAAAATTTACTGGGTTTTTACTGCATTTAATTGTAGAAAATTGTCATCAACTGTAGTGGACTGAAATTAGTCAGTCAGACTTATTGACTTGCAGGGAGTCAGGCATTTGACATACAGTCTGTTGCATCATGGCTAATGCACATGGGACTGATAATATCACGCAAATAGTTGGAGAAAAGCTACACAACAAAAACTTTGCATTATGGAAATTCAGAAGGAAAAATTTTCTGGTTGGCAGAGGATACTGGGACTTATGCACAGGAGATGAAGCAGCTCCTGAATTGCCTGAAGCAAATGCAACAAATGAACAGAAGAAAGCTCACAGGTTATGGACTGAAAGAGCATGTAAGGTACTGCATTGGTTTTCACTATGTATATTCGATGCTATGGCTATTCAAATCATTGGCTGTGAGTCTCCGAAGGATACTTGGGATATACTGATGAGAAATTATGGAACCATGACACATGCACGAAAGGTCCAGTTGAAACAACAGTTCAATAATATGTCTAGGAATGGCAGGAGCATCCAGGTGTATACCACGGAGATTAAGACCATAGCTGATCAACTTGCTACTATTGGCTCAAGTGTATCAGAAGATGATGTGATTGCTGTTGCAGCAAACGAGAGGATGTGCCAACTTTGCGGATGGGAGCTGGAGAGCAATTACAGACCTTTTCAGTATGGGATCAGAGCCAATCCCAGCCACGTCCACCCCTCCAGAGAGCAATTACAGACCCCAACGAAGAGAGCCGCTCTAAATAGAAACCACAACAACAAAGAATGGGTTGCACTACATTCATTTAAGCATGGGTGCCAGGAAGAGACGGAGATCGGAAACCTTTTACCAAGTAAGCTGAAAGCTGGACATTGTACAATTTCCCTCAAATACGCAAATTCTCAGTATCAAATTCCATTGCCGAGCATTGAGAAACTTGCATTGCATAAACTCTTGTAACAACAATCCAAAAGACTGGAACTGAGATGGCCAATGTACTATAGCGATACTAGAAAACACAGTTGACCCATCATTTTCTGCAAAGCTGTGTGCTCTGACCATGGTACTGAATGATAGAACAGCATCCTCTGTAAGGACATGTGGGACATCAATGTCACCCAAGGCAAAGAAACCAATAAGGACATGTGGGCAATCAACGAGGACGTGTGGGCAATCAATGCCATGCAAGGTAACGAAATCAGGAGAGCCTATAGGCATCTCTCTCGACAAGATGGAAATTGGACTAAGGAAAGTCGAACGCTTTTGTAAATACTTTCCAACAAACCTTGGAAGCACCAAATCCTGTCACCAAGAATATGCACAGACCAGTCAAGATCTCTGAGACCAACAAGGCCTCCATTTGAGGTGAATGGTTTCATGTTTTCCTTTACAGCATCAAAGACAGCCATTCCCTCCATTTCTGCGATGTCTGCCAAGCACCATGGTCCTGCTTGGAGAGTACTGCAAGCATTGCACACAGATTCCAGAGTGTGAGTGTAGCATTCCATGTCCATTGGAAGGCTGCTTATCACCTTCTCAATAAGCTCCATTAGAAGAAGACCACATCAATTTGGATCCAAGAGAGTTCTGCGAGAACAAGACTAACAATCAAATGAGCTATGCTGCCATCTCTTATGCTGAGAACCGTCAGCACCACCCTCACAGAAACCTAACGATGGTGCCTCGCAATCTGATCAGACAAAGCCACGTCTTCGATCACAGAAACCAAACAAAGTCATCACAATCCTTTGCAAGTTCAATATATGAACAGCCCAATGGCCATCCACACACCCAAAGATTCATCTGCAAAGTTTCTATGTCAAAGAGTCCCTTCCCACCTCTAACTGTCTCCCTCCCCCACACTCAGTACATTTTATCTCGTTTCTCAATCTTTTTTTCCCTAAAAAATATGCATACAATAGCCTTGGGGTCTGCATAGTTGCCTTTATGCTTTTCATTAGATATTAGAATAATCAACTGCTGTAGACTGTGTCATGTTGACATGATTATCACGCAATGCCAAACAGAATATCCATACAATATGCAGTTGATTATCTCGTTTCTCAGTCTTGTTTTCCCTCAAAAATATGCATACAATAGCCTTGGGGTCTGCATAGTTGCCTTTCTGCTTTTCATTAGATATCAGAATAATCAAGTGCTGTATACCAGAGGTAGCCATGCAGCTGAGAGAAGACTTGGCCACAGATAGCCCAGGATCAACTTTGCAAGAGTGAGCACCCACATATAGACAAATTCACATTTTGAATTGCAATCAGACCCACAAGCAAACAATTGGTGAAGAGCAATCAACTATTCAGCAGCTTGGGGGTGTGACAATCAGAAGACCCACGCATCATCATCATTATCATCTCTCAGCAAAGTTCCCCACCAAATGCAAACGATTGTAGAGTTTTCAGAATCAGACAACAACCACAGGCCAGAAAGGCATACTAGACCTGGCACTTGCAGCCAGCTGAAATGCATGCCGTAAAAACATCAACAAAGGATATGACAAAAAGCTGTGGACTCAATGGACATCCCTGCCGCCTTAGAGATCTGTGTCCACAGAGTCCATATAGTCTGCCACAAAGAAACAAACTGACATGTTCGTCCTCAGACAAAAGTTGGGACACAGCAAGCAGTGCGTGGCCCAAGGAGCCGTGCTCTCTACTTAGAGGCCATAGCAGGGGACCAACCTGCATCTGGAGGCCCTAATTGCCTCCACTGAGCTGGCACCTAACATTTGAACAAGAAAGCTCCTTTTCCCCCCTTCGGTTGGATACGCAATGTCTGCAATTGTTCCATCCCACAACATTGCATCGCCATGGAATGCAGTGATTGTAAGACCAGTCAATGTGCTACGAGCAATCTCTGCATTGCAATCTCTAGCACCCAAAGGCAGCATTGCATCACATGTTTTGCAAGCAAATGTGGACCGGCAGTCAATGATTAATGTTTTGCTACAACAATGTGGACACTGAATACGATCTTGCTGAGGAAACTTGATTCGTTTACGGCCTCGTTGATTTTTTTTTGGCAGTCGGCCTGTCTGATTCCTTGGGCGCTTAGGTGAGATTCCAATTTTCGGATCAACATCACTCTTCTTTGCACCATGCCCGAGTCTTGTCTCCGTCACATTTTCTTGGATCTGCCGAATACTTCCCCCGGATGGCATCTCAATGGTTCCAGGGGCAAGCAATCCAGCTATATGGCTCTGCAATGCTTTCATGTTTTCAATACAGCCCTTGACATTAGCAGCAGACAAAGAGGTTGCTACGTCCTCAAGTCTTTCCGAACTCCGACGTAGCTTGCTGATTTCAGCCTGCAGACATGCATCTTTCTGCGATTCCATGATATCCACGTCAGCATCAACATCTTCATGCACCGCAACTGCTGGCAATGCTCCTCGCATGGACATAACATGGTCAACCACAGGAAGAGCATCGCGAAGATGTGAGAATTTGGTATGTAAAATTTGTCTTAACCCAAGTAAGTGCTTGCATTCTGTGGTCTGGTCAGGGCAGTCACAGTAACTTGCTTGCACGGAAACATTGTACCAAATGTCTGAGTTTGACTCGCTTAAAACCTTGAACAGCATGGACTCCTCACTAACCACTAGGACAGTAGATGGGTCAAGTTCGAAGTGCTTGCATATATGGTATCCCCCTTGCAAGCGCTTTGCATGGTCTTTGGATGCCCCTTTGTGTGCATATCTGCCCGACTCTGCAATCCCCTGCTTCATCTTGAACCATTCAAGAGCGGTTCCACCCATCCTTGTGCCCGTCTGACTATCACCAACCAATGCATGCACAAGCTCAGTTATGGATCGATTGATCCTTCCATCTAGCAAGGTGTACTTAATGTATTGCCACAATCGCTCTACCAAGTTTGTCATGTCAACGTTTCCATGGTAAAACAATCACCCAAATTTGGGCCACATATATCGCCACTGGGAGCTTCTACCACACCAACCATGAGAAATGTAGCTTGTGACATCTGGAAACTGTGAGTACTCGTGCATGGTTGCATCAAACAATGTGTCAAAGTCTTTCTCACTTGTGCAATGCATTAATTGACTCATTCTCTGGTACAGGCAGTTTCTATCAACGCTTCCAACCTTTGGCAACAAGTTTTCTACCCAAGCTTTCTTGACATGAAACCAACATAGTAAAATTCTGCATGCTACCAGCTGTCTTTCAGCATCATGGGACTGCCAGCAGTGTGGATCTTCAGCAATGACATTAAGAAGGGCAGAGTACCCTGTAGGAGACTTGTCGATAACAATAGCCGCTGGTCTCACGTGATCCATTCTTGCGAATACAGCTTTGATGGTTACTGTTAGTGCAGCAATCTCCAGTGCAGTCCCTGGATCAGCCGAACATAGCATGAACCATAGAGGAATCCCATGCCCAATATGGTTTGGTGCGACGGCTGCGTACAACGGAAGACCGAACATATTGGTTTTGAAAGTGCTATCTAGAGCCCATGCATTGTTAGGAGACAGACGCTTGCATATTTCCAACATCCACTCGTCTTGCAGTATCAAAATAAATGGTTGCTTTGCCACATTTTCAGCAGTTGGATCATATGGCTGCACATACAACACCTTGCCAGCCTCCTTCAACTTATATGCCTCGTGCATCATTGAAACCCAATCATTGTCAGACACCTGACTTCCCATCCGCAACTTGTATGCCAGTTGAGCAACCTCTTTTGGTATCATAAAGAATCTATGTCTTGCCCTATCCAAAAGAGGAACTCTGGACATCTGCCATGTTTCTTTCTTTGAGCTCATTTTTGCTACGTATTTAACTGAACCCACGTCAAACAAATCATCCACACAACAACGCATTACATTCTCGTGCATGGGTAGATTGTATCTGTCACTACGAGTACCCGGCTGATGCCCTTTGTGATCTGCGTATAGAAATATTGTAGCCCTGTCAAGCGCTATTTTGTAAACCACATTCACGTGAAAGGGACAGCCACATCGCTTGGATTGTTTAGGTCTTTGCACAGTTGTGCCTCTTCTATTGGGCTTACCGCTACGATGGCAATCGTACCGTTCATACTTGACATCCGGGCAGCTTCTCTTCCATGGCCTGCCCTTTCTTAGCCGACTATTGTGCTTGATTTGAATTTCTGCCAACACTTCTTGCACCTCGTCTATCCGACACTGAAATGTCTCAGTCGCATTCTCTTGGGCCAGCAAAGTATGTTTAAACTCTTCAGCAGATACACGGCGCACTTTTTGACAAGCACAAGCAAGCACCAGGGCAGTCACATAGCCTGTTGGAATCCCATGATGCAAGATATCTGTACACCAATGCCTTTTCAGAAAGCTGAGAGTTTCAGCCAAGCTCCTGTGACATCTGTGATCTCTATCGAAGTGAGCATCCCAAACGATATCAGACCATTCTTCGACCCATGCAATGTAAAGCTTGTCTTTTGACTTCAAGCACAAACGGGCGTTCGCAGCAATGCATACATTCTCTTTTATTTTTCGCCATCTTTGTATATCAATGCTCTTGTACGGACATGCATGCCTCAAGTTCTCGATGGTTGCATGATTTGTGCCAATAATATCCTGAGTCATTGTCTCATACAGCGGCCTTGTAAAGGCTAAATATTTGGATGACAGGAAATCTTGCGCGTTAGGCACATTTGTGTGTGGCCATTTGCGGTTATCACTTGAAGCATCATGGTCATTTGTGAAGGAGTTGTTCCCTCCATTGGATTCCTCGCTGCTTTCAGAAGCAGAAACAGAATCAGCATCTGAGAAGTATACATCTAAAGACATGCAATCTTCTCCACTGCTGTCAATGATGTCAGCTGGAATTTGATCCTCTCCAAAAACATATGCCATGGAGCCTGCCATTTGCAAGGATTACAATGTGTTTACTTAGCAGGGGGGTTGCCTTCTTTGCAAAACGCTTGATTCTATGCATCGCCGATCAGACCTTATCCATTCTGTGCATCCAGATCAAGCACGAATTCCGTTGCACGAATCCATTGCATGCAAACATTCAAAAGTACCTTATCCAGTCAGTGCATCCAGATCAAGCACGAATTCAATTGCATTTTGCATTCAAATGTACCTTATCCCTTCAGTGCATCCAGAACAAGCACGATTTCAGTTGCATTCTCCATCCAGATCACACACGAATCCAAATCAAGGCATGAATTCTCCGTGCATGTTGCATATTGGGTGCTTCGAAGGTGGTGTAGGCATTCAAATGTACCTTGTTCATTCATCAGCGCATCCGGATCAAGGCACGAATTCTGCATGCATGTTGGGTGCTTCGAAGGTGGTGCGAGCATTCAAATGTACCTTATCCATTCATTCAGTGCATCTTGATCAAGGCACGAATTCTCCATGCATGTTGGGTGCTTCGAAGGTGGTGCGAGCTTTCAAATATACCTTATCCATTCATTCAGTGCATCGAGCTGGATCAAGTACGAATTCAGTTAACTGCATTCTCCATCTCTGCAGATCAAGCACGAATCCAGCTGGATCAAGCTTGGCACGAATTCTCCATGCATATCGCGCGCATACTGGGTTGCTTCAAAGGTGGTGCAAGCTCGGTTTTTTCATTCGAATTTAAACTCTGTTCCCTTTTTAAAAAAAATAAAAAAGCAGGGTCGGGCACCCTAGGATCCGGGCACTTCCGAGATCGGGCACGCCCGGGGCCGGGCACCCCAGGATCCGGGCACTTTCGAGGCCGGGCACGCTCGGGGCCGGGCACATTTGGAGCCGGGCACATTTTGGGCCGGGCACATTCGGAGCCGGGCACTTGGGCGACAAGACGGATATCCGATCGAATTTTGCAGTCAACGTGATCGACGGCCCAGATGATGGGATGTGATGGGGGCAAAAAGGGGGCCGTCGATCACCACTCTCCCCTCCTTAAAGACCCCCCCTTACCATAGACACGAGGCTCACTCACCCCTCACCCATGTGCACCACACACACCCACTCACCCACATTAAACACACACACACTCACACTAACTCGCCACACACACACACATGCACGTTAATGATATATCACCCACATGCATTGCTCCTAAGCACACACACTTAACGTGCATACACCCGACCTACACACACACACAAGCACAAAAACATTAATAAATTGATTGAATAAATAAATAATTAAAACAAAAAAATCAACCTCACACATTAATCACCACAACACTCACAACACACACCCTATCACTCACACTAAGCGCACACACAATCTCATGTACACACATACATGCGTGCACACACTCTCCACCTCACACACACACACACACACAAACAAGATATACACTCAGCACCCATATCACACACACAATAGCACACACACTAGGGATGTCCCTTGCCTCTCCCTCCCACCTCTGATCTACATAGTAGTGACAAGTGTGGAAGGAGACACAAAGGAAGCCCCCTAGTGTGTCATACACCTCCACACACAGACACACTTGTAGTAGCCACATAGCCACATACATAGCTCATGCCCAACACACATAACCTAACAATCACCTATCAACAATTAGCTCACATCCAAAGGTGTCCTTTGAGAGGATTCTTGTTTGCAAGGAGGGATTGCCATTACCCTTGGTTCATGGAGTACAATGCTTTTTTAAGTAGCAGACTAAGGATTTATGAAATCCCTCACAGTGCTTTGGCACAACCGCCGTACCTTTTTCCTGAGATAATTTACAGTTCGGGTTTTGAGACCAAACCCTATGTAAGTTAGCGAATCGTCCCTTCCTAGAGTTTCTTCCTAGTGTTTTTTTAAGGGAAACCTCTCAGCTAATCGAGACCACCCTGCCATAGGAGTGGATTCGTTGGGAATCCATCCACTTGCTTCCCTCTATGGAAGTTCTTAGTTATCTAATTACCTACCACATTAAGTGAAACATATAAAAACAGCTTCGTTAATTAAAAAGAATCCTTTTATGTACAATTGTTTGTTTGCGCAATTTACCCACAGACATACAATCAGAATAAAACAAATTCATCGATTATGTTCCATAATGTGTGTTCTCTTGCCTATACATGAGAAAAATTACAATTTTATGTGATGCCTCATCCGACACATCTGCACATCACCCAAGATAAAATCCACCTATAGCTAATGTTTTTATGTGTCCCAAGTAGAACTTCGGCCATACAGGGGACCAAGTAGTTCCTAGGTGCGTAAAGGATTTACTAGCCAGAGCCTCCCTGGCACCTTAACCACCTCCTACTTAATACAATCCCTGCTGGGAGACCTCTCGCCATCGGAGTCAGTCCATACTTCTGTAGCGATAAAAACATCCCCTCTTGGTATGGGGATTCAGCACATATCCTTGGGAGAGATATAGGGCTCCTAAATTTATATATATTCCAATACTTAATTCAATCAGGATCTAATCTAGAAAATCACAAAAAAGATTGATGTCTTTAAGCAATTATGACTCCAATCAATCATGCAACTTTCAAGTGATGATTAATTTAGTAGCAATCGATACTTGAATTTCACATACTGAATTCTTTCCCTTGGAATTTAACTAAGAGTAGCTAGATTTTGGGGTCTCTAACTTCCCAGTTTAAGGTTTATTCTTGTTACCAGGTTTCTTGGCCTTAAGTCAGTTTCTTTAACTTAGAGTTATTTCTGGTTTTTTTTAAAATATTCTATCAGACCTTCTAGATTAAAACTATATCCTTGGCTAGTTTCTTCATGGTTTCATTCTTAGTAAATTCGTCTTGAATTCACTAGTCTTCTTTTCTATGGGGTTAACATTAAAATTCCTCATGATTTCTCTTGAGTTCTAGATTTTCATAGTTCCCCTAACAATTTCTAGCCTATAAGATGTTCAAATAATTTACCAAGTGAATACTCTAATATTGCAGATTTCTCAAGAGAGTTATCTTATTTCTATTGAATTTGGATAGAAAATTTTAGAAAAACTTGTGGTATCGAAATTAGTAAAGGGTTGTTATCCGCGCCCATGATTCCATTAGTGACTGTCGTGCTTGAAACTCCAATTGTTACTTCCAGTTGGAAGGGTCATTCATGATTTCCTCTTTTGAATTCTTTTTCTTTGGGGCCATGACGGAAATATGATTCGTAGAAGAAGAACACGATAGTAATACTGGTTAGCAAAGGTGTAAGATTCTTGATGATAATGATGTTGTAGGCCTTGCAGATGGTTCTTCTTGCCTCATGGAGAGCAATACCTCTCTCTCTCTAGTAGATGGAATAGGGACAAGAGTAGAGATATGACTTCTAATCGGATTGATAGAATAGGATAAAGTTCTTCAGTGTCTTCTCTTCTTGGATTCGAGTAGAAGAGGATGAAAGACCTTCTGTGTATCCCCTTCCTTAGGTTGAATTGGTGCACAGATCGGATGCCGTAAACACGTGTAGTGAGCATCAGAAGGTCCCCAAGAACAAAAGAACTCTACTTTTTGCACACAAATCAATGTAGAAAGCTTGTACGACATGAACAAGAGACCAATTGGGTGCAATCTCCCCCCATGCCTTGTATGAGCGCTCCACAAAGCATGTATTTCATATATTAATCATCTTTAAGCTCAAATAATAGCCCAAATTACAAAATAGCACGCTTTAGCTTTTGAGTTTGCTTTTGTGCCAAATAGAAATAAAGCTAATGGGCGCCCAAGAAGTCAGGCGTACCCAAATACAATGTCCAAATACAAATATCTATATCGTGTGCCTATGCACATGCAAAAATAATAAATAAATATCAAGCGCCTTGATAAATAAGCACGACAAAATATATGCGCCATGCCTAAGATATGCCCCATCAAAATATTGACGATAAATTTGAATACACGCTATCCTCCAATGCTTTCCACTGCCACTGCTGCTATCTCTACACATCAACTGAAGCATTCACAATCGTTAGTAAAATAATACAATTAAATCGACAAAAGTGAATACCTAGCAGTCTTCAACTACATAAATAAATTGGTTAGAAATCAATCCTAACCTTAATTTATCACGAGTGCGCACTCTAAACTCATAAACGTTTATTAATTAAATATGTATTTTGCAGAATCACCCGCTATGGAATCACCCATGTACACATAAAATTAACAAAACGCCCGAAAAGGATAGGCGTTCCTATCAACTTCTCACACAAAGAATCCACTTTGTGTATGAGCCCCGGTAATAAAATCTTACGGAATCCATCGTAAAACCTCACGGAATCCACCGTGGCACGGAATCCACTGTGGAATATGCCTCCTGACATCATGAATGGAATGATGTCTCTTCGTCTCATGAAATAGAGTCTTCTCCTTCTCAATCACTGTCTTGTCCTTGTCAAGATTGCTCTTCTTCCTCTTCCTGGTCATCCCCAAGCCCTCAATTTATAGTTTTGCAAGGGATAAAAGAGAGGACACTTTCTTTTTAGTGTTTTTTGATGACATCATTGATGACAAAGAGAGAACACTTTCTTTTACCACTTTTGATGACATCAGAAAGGAAGCTCCATTTTTATACTGCGAAGATAAAAAATTACGAATATATGGGCAAGCACCGCGTGGCACATCGCTCGGCGGCCTTCACTCCAAGGCTTACGACTAAGGTAGCGACCAAGGCATAGACCTTGGCATCTCAAGAAATAAACTAAGTAATGGGGACATCACATTCTTCCCTCCTTAGAGAAATCGAGATGTTCTCATATCGAGAGAAACTTGGGGTATTCTTTCATAAGGGTTACCTCATCGACCCAAGTGGCATCCTCTTTAGGATAATCCTTCCACTAGATGAGATATTCTCTAAGGGTCCTATTCCTAAGGATTCTTTCTTTTACATCCAATATTCTATCAGGTTGAAGTTCAAGTAAAACTTGGCTTAGTATTACAACTTGTTGATCGTCAAGAATATGATCGGGATTAGGTACATAGGGCTTCAAGAGACTGACATGGAATACATTATGAACTTTTAGGGTTTTAGGAAGTTGCAACTTATAAGCATTAGGTCCAAGAGCCTTTATGACTTTGTAAGGTCCACAGTATCTTGGGCTTAGCTACTTGAATTTTCCCAACGATAAAGAACTCCTCTTTGGGCGTACACGGATAAAAACATTGTCCCCTTCTTGGAAGATTCTCTCTTTTCTCCCTAAGTCAGCATAGGCCTTCTGCCGATCCTTGGCAGGTTGTATATCTTGCTTGATGGTTTTGACTTGTTCATCCATCTCTTCAAGCATCTTCTTAGAAGCTTCAAACTTCAAGGTAGGGTGGTTGGAGAAGTTTAGTGGAGTTAGGAATTCTTGCCCATATAGAGCTTGTAATGGGGTCATCTAAATGCTCTGATGATAGGACGCATTGTAAGCGAATTCCACCAAAGGTAGTTATTGTATCCACCATCTAGGTTCTTTGCAACAATATTCCCTAAGTATATCTTCAATGACCTGATTTACACTCTTTGTCTGCCCATCAGTTTGAGGGTGATAAGCTGTACTAAAACAAAGCTGTATACCGAGAGCTTCAAATAATCCCTTCCAAAAATGTGAAGCAAATAGAGAATCACGATCACTGATAATTATCTTGGGCAGTCCATGAAGTCTAAAGATTTCTTTGACAAATAACCTGGCAATATCTGAGGCCTTGTAGAAGCTGGTTTTGACCACAATAAGGTGGGTAACCTTAGTCAACATGTCCACAATTACCATGATCTAAGATCAATCTTTGGAATATCTTCTTGCTTGATTTTGATCTAGTAATACCATGATCTAAGATCAATCTTGGAGAAAATATTCACTCCTTGTAGTCGATCAAGTAGTTCATCGATCCTTGGAATTGGATACTTATTCTTGATCATTACCTGATTTATCCCTTGATAATCAATGTAGAGATGGAGAGTCCCATCCTTGTTTTTTTGAAATAACATTGGAGCTCTGTAGGGTGAGTTACTGGGTCTAATGTGATATAAGAGTTGTTTGAGTTGTTCCTTTAGTTGTATGGCTTTCAGAATGGACATTCAATATGGTTTCTTTGCAACTGATGCAACTCCTAGTACTAGCTTGATTTCGTGGTTGACTTCTCTCTGTGGTGAAAGTTTAGTTAATTCTTCAAGAAATACGTCAGCATATTCCCTAAGCCATGACAATTCATCTTCAATTTCTTTATCATGTTCAGTCTTATTTAATTTGATTAGGTATATAGGTGAGCCTTTTCTTAAACCTTTAGTGATTCGAGAAGCTTTCACTAATTGAATCTTTGGTTTTCCTACTTCTCCTTGTGTGGTCACTTGTTGTCCTACAAGATTCAAGAATGTGACTTGGCCCTTTACACAATGAATATAAGCATCATTGGGAATTAACTAGTCCATTCCTAACATGCACTCATAGGTTCCCAAGTTCATCACTCTGAATTGCATGTTGGTGTGATTACCACCCAAATTAAACTCCACCTTACTTATCTTTTGTGTTGAGGAAACTTCTTTTCCATCAGCTAACTCAACTTATCAGCCCAGGGGTATGCATTGTGTCTATGCCTACTTTTCTAGCACACCTTGGTGATATGAATGAATGTGTGCTTCCACAATCAATCAAAATTTCAAAGAGTTTATTATTATAGGTTGATGGTATTTGAA
This sequence comes from Lygodium microphyllum, assembly GCF_053477565.2. NCBI lineage: Eukaryota > Viridiplantae > Streptophyta > Polypodiopsida > Schizaeales > Lygodiaceae > Lygodium > Lygodium microphyllum. The sequence continues at coordinate 50,279,079 of NC_141153.1, read as the reverse complement.
TCACTGAGAACTATCAATTTGGTCCCTTCTTATTGAGAGAGGCATGGATTCTCGTTCTCTCCATGTTGGTTTCCAAGGTGGGATCTTCATCATCTTCTACTTCCTTGAGGGTTATGCCAGCAACTCTTCCTCTAGTTGTGGCTATCTGGCTCTGGTCGTTACAAGACTTGCTTTAGCATTCATTCTGTCTGAGTTTTGGGCATTGCCTTTAGATGTGGCTAGGTTTCTTACAACAATAGCACCTGAAAGTATCCTTATTACCACTAGTAAATTTCTCCACCGTCGACGTTTTAGCCTTCTTGCTATTAGCAGATTGAAATTAACATTGGGCTCTTTTTACATAGTCCCTAGTTATATTTCTATTTTGGAACTTATTATTCCAAGGCTTATTGCTTCTTGGTTTGGACCGGAGTTCCTGTACAATTGGTCTTGCTCTTATCAATGTGTCTGGGAGCTCAGATGTACATATTGCTTCAAGCCGTATGTTTAGGGGATCATGGAATCCATGGCAAAACTTGGATACTTGCTACGCATATCCATAGATGGTGCATACTTGAGAAGTGTTACAAAATTTGAGTAATAGGCTTTTAGTGTCATTCCAAGTTGCTTTAGACTAAAGAATTCATTCATCTTTTACGTGTGGTATGCTGGCGGAGGATACTGACCTCGCACTGCATCCTTTAATACATCCCAACTAACAGACGCTTCGGAGATTTACACCATTGTTTCCACCAAATTCAAGCTTCTCCTGTTAGCTTTAACTTGATGATCATTGCTTGATTAGCTAGGGTAATTCCAACAGCAATGAAATAATCTTCCATGGACTTGATCCATATTTTTTCTTCAACCTCGACGTTTTTGCCTTGGCCATCAAACTCAAGTGGTTTGATTTGCTTAAGAAAAAACTTCTTTTCTTGGATCTTAGCAGCATTAAGGGTAGGAACAACTTCATGTGTGTCATAAGATTTTCTCTAGTCAACTCTACGAACGTTATCATACAATTTGCTCGTATCTTTTCAAAAAGAGAAATCATTTCAAGAAATATTTTATATTAAATTTTCAAAGAAGGTTACATCATGATAGAGCTTTCGGAATTAACTTAAGGAATCTAACCATGGATTTCAAATATATCTACTGACTTGTAATTCTTAATTTCTAGAATGGTAACCAATTTCATATTCAATGGATAGACAAAATAATTTCTTTTGTTGAATAGGAAAAATACATGGTTTATTTTGGGATGGTTGGTTATTTGGGAGAGAAACTTTCCTTAATATATTCTAAGCATGGCATTTGGATACATCCATTAGGTAATAATTGGGCTTTGAAGAATGGATATCTAAAAATCGATACTTTAAAGGAAGATCAAGAAGTCCATCTTTGACGTAGTTGCAGTGTTTAGAGCGACCAACAACTATAATTCGGTCCGCTGGGATAGCCTTTTTTGCTTCTTTGTAAATATATCGATTTAGTTCAACCTCCTGACCTCTAGTAAATAAAGTTGAATTCACTCTAGTCTCATGGAATAAATAAACCTTCACGACTTTAAAGTTTTTCATCTATCTTATCCTCTTTAAATTGGTCGAAAGGAATGCAAGATGGTTTGCATCGATATGACAATATCCACCACTTATCATCCAACATTTTTCCTGGTATAGTGGAGAAGGATCATAGATGCAATCCAGAATCCACATTACTTGCATTCTCCATCCATACATAGCCTTCTGTCTATGCTTAGTGCTACCCATAAGATCAATTTTAGCCACAAGCTTGTTATCTACACTCCCATTTAACCCATTTTCAACATCAACCTGCTCCAAATAAGCATTACATGTATCATCATATTCCCTATGAAATTGTTTCTCTATGTCTTTGTCAACCTGCATCAATGCTTGCAAAACTTTGCCATCAAATTGTCTTTTTCATTTCAACATATTAATGATTGCATCATGAAATTCATGCTTTGCGATTCCAAGAACTTTTCCAAGTGTGAATTCCACTCTACTGTGAAGTATGCAATCTTCCAAGACTTTTTAAAGGTTTATGGCAGTCTCAAGATCCGATTGTAACTTGTAATCGGGCTGCTTGCCCCTTTTCTTCCCTTCTTGTTTCTTCTCTTGAGATGCATCCTCCATAACATGCTCAGGTATGGCTTTTTTAGCCTCTTTCAGCTGCTCCATTTTACTTTGTGTTATTCGTTTAGATGAACTTGAAGAGGGAGGACTAGCTGTGTCCTTATCTCTTCTTCTCTTTTCTTCCACAAGAGCTTCTTGATTATGAATCTCAACCTAATAAGCATAGGTTGAAAATGAATGCATTGGTGCATTCCATCCTGTTCTCCCTCGTATACTCTAACTTGCATCAGCTAATTCAAACTTTGCTGTTTTGCCCTTTTCCATGCAATATAATTCTTACATCCAAACACAAGATTTTGCTTCAGCCACTCTCCTTTACGAGCTTCATTAATCCTTTCAATTCTCAACCCATATGTGGCTGCATCTATGGCAACAAATGTTGTCCTTGCAGCCATATCTTCCAACCTCTTCTGCATGCCACCATTGATGGCTCATACCATCTTTACTGCGAATCCGTGCATAAGCAGATCCGTCATCCATTACTTTTGTCTCCATGTGCATCTTTGTGATGAATGGTTGTCCTAGGATTATGGAGTAAGAGCATGAATCCTGCACAAAGAAATGGAAATCCTCCTCTCCATCTCCAATAGAAATCCGGACACTAGGACAAGCAGCATACAAATCACTTGTAGTGTTGTTGGCGGCTCTCATATGCCACCCATGCTCTGCATCCATAGGCCATCTATTACTTTCATAAACTCCACGAACTATGAGATTAATCTCTGAACCATGATCCACCAAAGCAACATACGACACTTGTTTCTCTCCAATTTTTACCATTGTTTCTGTAATTGCCCTAGCCCAATGACTCCGTGAAAAGTGACTGTGCGGTACCAAGATAGACTCATCAGTTTCAGCATAATGCATAGGCTGAACTCTCTTCTCTGTCTGCGAAAAAACAGAAGCATTCTTGACCATAACCTCATCCTCATTTTCATCCAACTCCCCAATCAAAAATCCCTGTGTATCAGTAGTAGGCAATGTATGTCTTTTTCTCTTCAGGACTTCTTAGAACTGATCTTGAAACTCTCTTTTCGAGATGCCCAAAACCTCAGAAATAGTAAAAGTCACATCACTGCCAAGTATCTTGTCATTAAAGATTTTCTTCATGAACATAGATGTCTCAATATCGGACATTAATCTAAATCCTGGCTACTTTCTCTGTCTAGGTTTTCTTTCTTTTGAGCATCCTCCATTTGTCGTTCTGGCCCTGGTCTCAAAGACGGCCCTGCAGTAGGTGGAGTAACAAACTCACCCCCTCTAGTCTTTTTAGCTGCATTTAGATTCTCTTCATCTCTCTTACGCTTCTCCTCAACAAGTACATCTGCTCCCTGAGACCTAGCCAAGTAGGCATAAATAGTGTACCTGTCAACAGGCGAATCCCAACCTGTCTCAGATCTGATGCTAGAACCTGCACTAGTCAAAACAGTTTGCTGGATTTTCCCCTTATTTGCCGTCTCTATAGCATAGGTCCATAATGCTGACTGACTCTCTGAACCTTTCTCAATCTGGACTCCATATGCAGAGGCATCTCCTCTAGCTGCCACATAAGAAGTATGTGCAGCCATGTCATCTACTAATTTCTTCATTCCACCTTTCCCAAAATTGGTAGCAAGCGGAGCTCCTATTTCAGTTAACCAGATCTTGCCATCTTGTCCCCAAAATACCAAATTCTTCCTCCTTGTATCTTGAAAAGATTCACAATCCCTGCAATGTTGATGGTCCGTACTATCACACCAAATACATATTCCATCTCTCCTAGGTGCACTAAGAGCACTAGAAGAAATAGTAGGCGCGGTCGAGGCAAACTGCTCTTTTAATTTTCCCACAAATTCTGCTTTAACTGACTCCGGTGTCAAATCCGTTATGCCTTTGATTATGTCATCAAGAGAGGAAGGAACCAAAGGAGCGGATGATTTCGGAGCAGAAGGAGCCGGCATTGGTCTTGGAATAGGAGGAACAGGAGGATTAGAAACAGTAGGCATTGGCATAGGCTAAGTAACTGGCTAAGGAAGAGAAGAAATGACAGGGGTAGAAGCAAAAATAGGAGCAGAAGACAGTGTCGGTGTCATAGATCCATTCTATAGGCGGGTCTTCCATATGCGCCTCTTGGTCAAAGTCGAGACCGCATCCTGGGCATCTTGCCAATCTGTTTTAAGACCCATAGGCTTCGTGCGATCCTCAAGAAGCTCTCCTAATTCTTCTTGAAGAGCAGGATTTGCAGCTTGCAAGAAAAGCTCAACTTTCTCAATATCCAATGCTCTTTGTTCAGTAGCATCAAGTTGACTATACCTCTCTTCAAATTCTCGTATCAGTTCTGAAGCAGCTAGACCTTTGTTTGGCATGTAGACCCACTCTCAGAATGACCGCTGTGTAGCCATCCCAAAGTCCTCAAGAAAATACTCCTCTTTCAGGGCCTTCTTAAAATCTTGCCAATGCAAATTTTGAAGGAAAAGATCAGTCACTTTTACCCTCAAGGCGGGTGTGACAAGGCGAAGAAAATATTTACTCATAAGTACTGTCGGTACTCCAAAAAATCCCATCTTAATCTCAGATGTCTTCAAATAAGCCGATACATTATGGCCATCAAATAGCTTCTTTTCATTTTCAACTGCTTCAATCACCTTAGTCGCGCTGATTGCATTCTTTTGTTCCAAACATAGTTGCCTTTGCTGAGACGAATGTTGTTGATGTAACTGTTGTTTGCTGCTGCATATACAATTGTGTCTGCTGATTTTGAAGGTGCATATACATAGACATATTTTGCAAAATCTGCTTTAAATCATCCGTAGAAGTACTTGAAGCAGAAGTCGATGATGGAATTGAAGCAGAGGACAAAGTAGGAATCGTAGAAGGGGCTGAAATTGATGCTGAAGTATCTCCCATCCTGAATTTTTTTTAAATGCGATGCTTTCACGTCGGGTTCACCAAAGATGTCGAAGGGTTTTCGAAAAAAAAGTCACAACCACAAAGGTCCTTGAGAAATTCCAAGATAGAAGATCAATCAAGTGAATAAGCAAGATGAAAAAAATGATGCCAAGACTCTATTTTATTTTTGCCAATAACAAATACAAGGTTCAAGAAGAAGAAATCAGAGCGACCTCTCCGAATCCAGGAAGGAAAATAGCAAATCCATTAACTCTTCATATTCCATCATTGTTCTAGCCTTTGCAACTTTCCCTCGATAAGATCGGGACTTGTGGGTGATGGTAAGGAATCAAGAATATGTTGTCCTTTGCCAACTAGCACAACCAGACAGCCAGATTAGCCTACAGTGGCAACCTCCACAACACGTTCTCCACTCTCTAAAGTCCCCTGCAAAATGTACAAAAACCTTCTACAACAGTAATAGCATGATCTGAATATATTTTCTGCTTTGAAGACAACTGGGCACATTCTTGTTTTGTACCATAAAGAATCTTGGATGCATCATCCTTATCTGTCATCTCACTTGCCACAGTACCATGGAAATGCTCCTATGATATTTCTACAGTTTCACTTGAGTTCTCTTGTCGGTTTTGAAAACATCTATCAACTGCATCAATTGATGACTGATAATGAGCTACTTTTGGACCAAGTTGCAAACATTCTCTCTCATCTGAAATACCCAGATCATGTCTCTTGCGTTTTCTTGTATGTATGTCCTCTGCTCCCCCATCACAAGTTATGTAACATGTTTCTTGCTTCTTGTCACTTTTACAAGCTTGATCCTCAGCTTTCACACCTTGGCCTTGACCTAGCTCTTATATCTGCCAAGTTTTCTTGTTGCTAAGAAGGAGAACAGTTCCTTTTTAGAACGAAAATGCCGTTTTGAAATAGGATCAAAAAAGTACCTGTCCCCCTGGAACCAACACTAGTGCCATTGCACCTCATCTTTAGCTCTGTTATCCATCCTTAAGAAGCCAGTCAGGGAACTCTACCACCTCCATCCTAAGATCTTCATTCTTATATGGAGTAATCGCCAAATTATTTTGCTTCTGGTCAAGTGATCCATAATTTAATTCTGCTGCATTTGTAGATCCTACATCAAAATGTCCATGGTCAGACTGAATACTTTGTTGATTGCAATCCACTTCTGTGCTTTCTGGAAAGGCAGCTTGTAGCTTACGCTTTCCTTCTACTGAAGGCTCATGTCCAGTGGCTACTTGATTTACTAAAGTCCCCTTGTTAAAAAGAGGAGTTAAATGGCCATGTTGTGCTTTAGACTGTTCATCCTGAGATAAATGTCGCCTCTCTTCATTACTCTGAACTAGACACATTGTTTTTTTTTTCTGGTGTAGTCAGGGCCTATGACAAAGCTCTCCCTTTCCTTCTGAGAGGAAGATTCAAGACAAGAATGTCTTCATCTTCATCAAGCTCAAGCTGGCTCAATACCTCAGCATCTGTAATTGGAGCATGGGACCAAACTTTAAGAATCTTGGTTGCACTAGCTTCCGCTTCCTTCGTCCTGGAGACAGGCCTTCCTTCTCAATTCCACTCCCAGCACTAACCCCACAAGCAGATGGTGCAGATCCAAACTCCACGACACCTGCAGGCTCAGCAGATGCTGACGCTGGTGGTTTCAGCACTCTTGAAAAATGGCCACAAACCTACACTTGCTCCACACAGTCTGCAATCCAGGATAGTTGAACCTAAATCTATTCTCTGCCGCTCTTGATTGGAAATCGTTTTTCATCCTCTTTCCACCATCTCGTTTGTTCGATGATATATTAAGACAGAGGACCCAGGATCAGAGTACCTTTGCTTTTTGAACTTGTCAATTTTAGCCACTTGCGGACTATTTCCACCAAGATTTCTTGACTCATTGTCTGAATCAACTAAATATGGAAGCATGCGAAGTTCCCTTCCACAAAGGCTTATCAAGGCTAATGCCTGGTAATATGTACATGTTTCAGCAGAATTCAAAAATTTACATTTGCTTTCAATGCTACTCTTAATCATCTTACTTTCGAGCATTGAAATAAAAACTGGCTGCGCAAGGAGGTGGTCAAGTTGGGAAGCTTTGGACATCATCAGAGAGTTAACAACTTCACTGGAAATGGAAGGTAGTGCAGGAAGCTAAAGTAATGCAGCACAACGGTCTCGGAAGCTCTCAATTAGCATTTCTGCTCGTGTAGGAGGAAATTGTGCTAGAGTCTCTGAACAAGCATTGCCTTTCTTCTTTGCCGCTTTTCCGCATGATATACAAGCATTCATTCACACACACGCATAGATAAATGCACACATTTACAATGGAACGAAGTCCCAGCACACACACGGTTTTGAGATGATAAATGAAAACACACTTACGAAAAAACTAGGGTTCATATACACACAAACATGTAAGTCACACGCAGAACAAAATGCAAACACAACGACTAAGTATGCACAAAGTAACAAATGTCACACACACAAACTTTTTGGTGGATTCCACACCTCGAATGTGCAGCAACACGACAACATGTCTATGTCCCGGCAGACATGGGCGCATTCCCTAAAGAGCAGCTTGAAGGATACTTGCCATTTCCCTTATCTTGGGAAGAGCAAGAACAACTTGACGAGCACTATAACAGGCTCCTGCATGAATGCATGTGACTCACCTCTGGCAAGGAAGTTGATGAACTATGCTTAACTGTAACATTCAATGATGTGCTCTGCCAACCAAATCTCTTAGAGATAGAGCAACTAAAGTGACAATCAGAGGGTTGAAGTCAGATAGAGCAACTAAAGTGACAATCAGAGGGTTGAAGTCAATTTGAACAACATTGGTTTGAAAACCATGTTGCAATGGCCGAACTAGGAGCCCAGATAATCTCAGAGGAGCGATTGGCCAAATGGGGGTCTCAAAGAGACCCAACCTATGTGGAACCAACTTCCTTTCAAGGTGTTGACTGCCATTTCGGGTACAGACTTAGCTGAAACTAGCCAAGAGAACTCTTTGTCTGACAAGGTTCTCACGGAGGAGGAGTTACATGTTGCCAGTAGACTCGGACAAGGTTCCATGCTACTCGATGTTGCAAAATATCTATCGGTATTGAGTAAGCTGCCACGAGTACTAGATGTGTGTGCCACACTCCAGTACAATCCGGAGTTCTACAATTGGCTTTTATCCTCGTGAATTGACATGGATTCGTAAATATTTATATAAATAAACAATGAATTTTGTGACCCTGTATAGACAATATCAACACACACAAGCAATGATAGTCAAGCGCAGGGAGAAGAGTTGGGTTCAAAAGGCTTAGCTCCTCAAGTCCTCCTCTCACCACACATTTAGAAGTTGTGTGACCATTCCCGCCTCTAGGTGGAGGGCATGCAACCCTCATTACCACCATAGGAAGCCCTGACCAACATCTCTGATGGTGTAGACAGGGTACAGTCCCTTTCTATACACCTTTCCCCCTTTCCGATGTATCCTTCCGAGGATGAGCCTTGCCCCACTCCATGAGAGCCAGCCCATGCAACTTAGCATAAGCCAAGATCTGCTAATGTGGTTGGAGGCCAAATGAACATCATCATAGGGCCCATCCCTCTATAACAAACACTGTATGCCTTGCCTCTCCCCTTCTCGTCATGTGTGCTTGATAACCCACTGTATAATCCCTTCCATGCGAATAGTTTTATCCTGACTCAAGGTCTAATCCTTGGTTCGCATATTGCAAGTTCCCCTACGATAGCTGACATGGAGCACCCAGTGCAGCTGGCTTGCAAGGATGCTATTCACCATCGAAGGGAGTGTGTAGCACAAGCTCCTCTGTTGGAACACTACATATCTACCCTTAAAAGGTATGCAAAGCAACGAGGCCCCAAGCAACACCGCCCCGAACATAGGCCAAAAAATCCCAAGGCCAAGGAAATAGAAGCTCAAGGGAGCACACAGGGCGTGGCAACACCGGTCGTGCGGGCTCCCACCAGACGCTTGGGCACCAGGTGCTCAAAAGAGGAGAGGGCAGCTCGAGGCAAGCAAAATTTTGACGCATTGTTTAAAAACATTCTGGAAACAGTTGCGGCCAGGGACTACACCATCCGGGTCCTAGCCGACATTTTTCCCGTCCAGCCTCACAGGAGCCCCTTACCAGTAGCACAGCCTCAGTCGCTCAACCACCTAGACTCACCCTGCCTCGTACAAATAGAGTAGCCCCATCTTGTATAAAAGGCTTATCAAATGCTACTTGGCCATGAATTTTTGTCTTTAAATGGTTAAGTGCTGATATGTTTCCCAATTGTACAAACTTTTCATATCTGCGTTTAATATATTTCACATCTTTAGCAAACGAAAAAGCTAATCAAGCGCAGGTGATAAGTATCTAAGTCAACACCATGGAA